>NC_088207.1:1361099-1448200 GCF_037126465.1 Ornithodoros turicata
GAATATAAATTGCTATACGTTCTTTATCGATTTTCCAGCGTATAACACACACCACTTAAAATTTGCAGAAATTGACAGTTACATGTGTGATGCACACCGATAGATAACGAACATCTACGTCATGCAATTCCCAGTTTTGAGCAGGAACTAGAGAGGAACACGTCTTGTCCAAGTACGGGTTATTACCTACTGTTCTCACTATTATATTATTATTACATTTTAGTTACCTACAAGGTACTTCCTCTATTTTAAAGCAGGAATGTCTGCCACCTGAGTGATGATATAGAGAACGTGAGGTCACGTGAAAACAGCAGGGTAGACGGGTATTCCGAAGATATCTGGGGAACCCCATCTGACTCGTGTGCTATGTCGCCCTCAGTCAGGAGCAATCCCGCTGCAAAGGATAGCAGCTATCCATCTGCAACCCAATAGGTAGTGTCCCGTTTTTGCCGGACATCTGCCCCGTCGTAATGGGGTGCAGCAATGAAACTCCATGCATGGCTATCCGGCTACAAGTCACCTGACATCTCCCAGAAAGGTTGAATTTTTGGAAAGGAACTGATATGCAGAGTGTCTTTTTCTTTGGTTGATCACAGATCTTTCATAAAAAAAGCTACGAGATCGGTAGGGATGCGGTTTTTGCAGTTCCGTTGTAAGACCAGGCAGACGTCCTCTCGAAAATACTAGTATGTAGCTTCTAGGTGATTAATTATGTAAAATTCACTAATTAACTCTTTAATGATGGGACTTAGGATAAAAGTAAGCATCCAGTGTGACAGACAATTCTCGATGAAAGCCATTCTACCTTCTAAAAACCCTGAAATGAGCATGTGCGTTAAAATATTCATCACGAAACACTGGTATGCAGATGAGGCAAAGACGAAACTGTTCACCTGAGAAGTGCATATCCTTGGTCCCCGCAGCCTTATCAAGGCTGCAAAGTCTTGGCAGCACATCATAGGGCCACACCCTCTGACGTGGATTGAACCCTTTTTCCTCAGCGCATCTGGTTTGTGTGCTTTTGCCTCATTCGCATAGCAATATTTGACAATGGATATTTCAATGTATGGACTCACTTCATGGTTTGTAGAAGGTGGAATGACTTTCATCGAGGATTGTCTCTCACTCTGAAGGCTCGCTTTTATCCAAAGTCCCTTAATTGAAGAGTTAAGGAGGAAATTTTAGCTAATTAGTTGTTTAGTAGTTACATACTGTCTTCCAGAGTATATCTGCCTTGATGTGAAAATGAATCACAAAAACAGCATCTCTGCTGATGTCATAGCTTTTTATTAAAAAATCCAACGAATAAAAAAAAAGAACACCCTGTATAGCACACACTAGTAAAAGATGCACATTGCCTCTTTGCAACTCTTTCTTTCAATGTGTATAACATGCAGGTTATACACCAGAAAATATGGTACATCTTGAGCTGAAAGTCGGTTGAACACCTACCTGAACTAGGACAATACTTGCCATACCATGAATTTTTCTCTTCCAGGAGATCACATTCGTGCTCCTGTGGTTGCCTGTGCAACAGAAGACAGGCTGCGGGCGAGGCTGAAAGACTGGGCACGGGAGGAGCCTGACCTGCCTGTCCCTGACATTTATGAGCAGGAGCTCGTATCCCTGGACAGAGCACATGTATGTAGCATTTCCACAGCATCGCAAAAAGTGACATAGTAAATTCATGAGTCACACATCTTATGTGATGCAAAATGCCAGTACAACAACAATTGCAGATGCCAACAGAAACAAAGCTTAACGATTAGAAATACAGTAAGTACACACACACACACACACTACTATACTGCATACAACATGGTGTAAACAAAGGCATAATAATAAACAGACCGTACATTCTTATTACCTCATGGCTGTTGTGGTGGTGGGCAGACCCCATCCAAATATCTACACGTGCCTGGAAGCGCTGCGCCAGATCGAATCGACACGTGTGGGGCACCTCCAAGCCGCAAATGGTGCCATTCAGCGGCAACAGGCATTCAGGCGGGGGAGACAACTATGGACACATTCCTCAGAAAAGTCCAGAGGTACTGCACATCCTAGTTTCATACAACAGCAACACACATTTATGTAAACACTGCACCTGTAAGCTATATTACTCTTAGTAAATTTATGATCATTTTTGGAGCTATAGCTATGTAAATTGCCCTGACACACCCACAGGAAAAACAAAGTAAACAACAATAAGTCTATGAACTGCAGAATGTAAAAATGCAAATTGACAGACATCTCAAATTGGAATTTAGAACAAAAAGAAAATCAGAATTTAATTCTATTTGATTGTAGAATTTCATGAGAATGTATTATGAGGATTTTCAATTCAGAATTTGGCTGCAATTTGGAATTTTGAACATAAAATCAGTTCTAATGATACATTTTACACTTCACTTTAAAATAAAATGAGAATCTTCAATTCTGAATTTGGCTCTGCAATTTAGAATTTTGAACATAAAATCAGAATTATGATCTGAAATTTCACACTTCAATGTAAAATTGGAATTTAAAAAGCAAATTGAGAATTTTCAATTCAGAATTTGACTGCAATTTTGAATTTCCAACATAAATCAGATTTCTAATTACAAATTTTGCACTCCATTTTTGAATTGAAAATTAGAATGCAAAATGAGAAATTTTAAATTTGGAATTTGACAGTGCGGAATCGGACACTTTCCAGGCAGTAATCTATACTGAAAAAGACAGACGGCTTCTCCTGGCCGCATGGTGCTGCAGGCTCAGTGGTCGGAGAAACTGAATAGGAGTAGGTTCCTGCTCTTCAGTGAGGCAAACAATGGGCAACACACATTGTGCTTCTCTACCGAAGAGCTCTTCCTCCTGCTTGCAGAGAGTCACAAACATTCTTTTTACTTGTCCACAAATTTAGGTCAAATATTGATCATCAGTGTGAACGAGAGAAGTGCCTTCCTGATGCCTGGAAAAAGCTGGAGGTGCATCAATTTGCATTTTGAAGCCTCAGGGAGAAATTGCTAGTGAAACATAGCTTCAACAGGCACTCACTGGTGCACTGCAGGCAGTGTTTTTGCCTGCACAGCAGGTGTCATTTTCAGAAATGTGCAGGCCTGTGGAGTGGCAGCTGCTTACACCCACAACGAAAATATGTGCACATTTGTGCCACTTGCTTTTGGGCAGACAGTGTGGGATCTACTGAAGGCAACTGCACTCAGGGTGTCTGGGGGCACCTGCGGCCTATTTTGGAGACACCTGCATGCACAGGGCCCTACTTGCTCAGGAAATAGGAATAGAAAGTGGTGCAACAACAAATAATGCAACCCTAACTTGGTACATGAAGGACCTTCTCAGATGCACATTATACAAACACAAAATGAGAATTTTCAATCACAGATTTTACACTTCAATTTAGAAATTGAATTTTAACAAAAAATGAGAATTGCATTGTATTTAATCAGGATTTTCAATTAAGAATTTGGCTTTGCAATTTGGAATTTTGAACATAAAATCAAAAATAAAATGATATATTTCACACTATAATTCAGAATTGGAATTTAGAATGTAAAATGAGAATTTTCAAGGTTTTTGTGGATGGGGCATTCTTCACTTGCCCACATATTTCGACCAAATATTGACTATTAATGTTGACAAGGATAGCAAGCACTTAATCGTGGCTCTCTTCTTGATGCCGGGAAGGAGCTGGGACACCTTTGAACATGCCTTTCGACAGTTTCTGCAGGAAATGCAAGATCAAGACCTTGTGTTATCCTTGGACTTGACGAGAAGTGATTTTGAACAGGCGCTCATTGGTGCGTTGCAGGCTGTGTTCATGCCTCCTGGCATAGAGAGTGCCATTCCCATTATGGGCAGGCTGTATGGCACAATGTGGAGGCCTGTGGACTAGCGGCAGCATACAGACACAAAGAAAATGTGTGTGTGTTTGTGAGAAAGACTGTAACACTGGCGTTTGTGCTAGCCACTTTTGTGCGGATGGCATGGGGCCTACTGAAGGCTACTGCACCCCAGGTGCCAGGGGTGGGGGCTTTTGTAGTCTACTTCGAAAACATGTCGATGTATGGGCAGTACCCTCCGTTAACATTGAACCAACAGGGAAACCTTGCTGCATGGACAAATAATGCAATGGAATCGTGGCAGCATACATACATTGGTATGAACTCCCTGCCCTTTCTACATCATAGAAGCACGGACAGCAATTAGGACAGATAAAGAGGGTGCCTAATGAGAAATCTGAAAGCAGCAGCTGGAGATTAAAATTCAAGGTCACCTGCATAATATTTAAAATTGCACAACACATTGTTAGTTCATATTTACATCTCATAGTAATTAGCCTAATGGCATTAATTGAACAAGATTATTTGTATGCAAACTTGGTAATGTTGTACACAAAAATTTCATGTCATGGTCTTTAGTTGATTTCAGAATTTTGCTCTGCAACTGGGAATTCCGAACATAAAATCAGAATTATGATAAATTTAACACTTTAATTTAGAATATGAATTTATAATATAAAATGAGAATTTCCAATTTAGAGTTTGGCTGTGCAATTTGGAATTTTGAACATAAAATCAGAATCCTAATGATTCATTTCACACTTGAACTTAAAATTGGAATTTAGAATGCAAAATGAGATTTTTCAATTTATAATACCGCAATATGCTCTTGCATAACACCGTCCATGCATCTACCGTGAAAACAGAGGGAACCACCCCCTTTTGGGCCACAGGCCAGATCAGGGTGCCAGCACCAGCTTGAACAGTCTTTATTCTGGTTGTCCACAGAATTTTCAATTAGGGATTTGAAATTTGATTTAGAAATGGAATTTAGAGTGTAATATGTGAATTTTCAGAGTATTTGTCCACAGATTTAGGTCAAATACTGACAATCCAAGAAGAAGAAATGCTTAATACCTTCTTAGGGTTTACAAACAGCTGGGAGGCCTGTGAGCATGCATCTGGAGGCTTTAAGCAGAAAATGCGAGAGAAATCTTGCACGTCTTTGGCCTTGAAATAGGTGCACTGTGGGCAGTGTTTGTCTCTGCATGGCACAACGTGTGCCATTTTAACTGCAGTACAGGCAAAATATGCAGGCCTTTGGACATACATAAACATAACGTAACAAACATAGACGACAAATAACACACTAACATAACATAGAAAAACAAATAAAATTAAAATTTTCAATTTCAAATGATGCTTCAATGTAGAATTAGGAATTGGAACAAAATGAGGATTGACTGTAGAATTTGACACTGCTATTTTGAAGTAAAAGTTATACTTAAGATAGGAATTTTTAATTAGGAATTTTACTCTTTAATTTAGAATTGCATGGTATGTTTTGTGCAATACTGTCCAAGCCATAATGTACAGTGGAAAAGGTCACTACTGTCCACAGGCTGCAGCAGACCATGGACTCAGTGGTCACTATATTGAGACTGAACAGGAGGAGGTTTCTGTAGAGCAATGGGCAAAACAAAACTGTGCTTCACTAGTGAAGAGCACTTTCTCCTGCTTGCAGAGAGCAGAGAATGATTTGTGGATGGGACTTTCCTACTTGTCCACAGACTGTTCATTAAATACTAACAATAAGTCTGGACAGAAACAATCAGCAACTTGTAATCAAGAATTCTGTAATGACCTGGCTGTATATGGAGGCAGCTAAGCAGCATGATGCTCTTTGCTGGCCCTTTTTGTGAACATTGTTTAGGAAAGCCGTGATTGGAAAGCCATCTGTAGTCATCGATTGGTGCAAAGCACTATGTAATATCTCACTGTGACTATGAGCACTACACCTGCATGTTAATTGCTTGCGACAATGCTGCTGCAGGTAGGTAGACTTCTTGTATGTTGTGTTGACGTCTCGTTCCCTGCTCCTCAAACTAAAGGAAAAGTCACTTTTGCATATGTTACATCAGCTCGCTTGCCTCCTTTTGTCCTTTTGTTTCGTTCAATGAAAATCAAGTCCAACTCATCAATGATGAGCATTCCCTGGCAGCTGTTCAAGACCACAACATGACATTTTTTTCTGCCCCTCTTAATTATGGTAACATGCAACAATTTCTGGATGAATGCTTTAATGCATTGTGTATCTTTGTGTCTTTGGTTCTGATTTGGTATGAACTGGGATTTTCTGGCACAACAACATCAGGGATCCAAACAGCGCCAGACTGGGTACATTGCTTAGTTGTCTAAGGTCAGCTGGATTGATTTGTTCTCCATAGCATTGTCTCACCAGGTGTAGGTCCACTTCTGGTAATGCTCCATAGTGAGCAATATATGGTCAACTTTCAAACCACTGCCAGCAGCCATTGTTGCCCGAGCAAAGTATGCCACTGTTATTGAGGGGTAGAATTTTGAATATTTGGAATTTTAGATACCAGCCAGTTGAAGAAGTCCCCAGTAGCATTATGTATCACTCACACACTGAGAGGACTGGTACAAATAGAAACGGTTACCAACAGACCAAAGGTTGTAGACGAAGGTGTTTTCTGAGACTAACAAGCAGTAGTCACTTGCAACAACCCCCCATTTAGGCTCATTTGTGTATGAAAATTCTGGGATGCATACTATAACATATGTGCATTTTTCAGCATTTTAAAACGTGGAATAGCATTCAACGAGGATAGTTTCTCAATATGCTATCTCGCTTTTCCCTGAAATCAACTAATTCAAAAGTTAATTAATGAGTCTAAGGTAATTAGTCATCTGGGAGTTCAATACTGTCGTCCAGAGGGTATCTGACTGGCCGTAGAACTCAACAGCAAAATACAACATCTATACTGCACTCATAGCTGTTTATAAAAATTCTGTAAATGCTAAAAATAAACACCCTGTATTCCTCAGTATTTACGTTTTGACCATCCGACGTGTCCTTGGATGACATCGACATGTTTAAACTCATTAAAGCAAAAATCCTATTGCTACTCTAGAGGTAAGAAAACAGAAACATATACTACCGTTTGCAATTTAGGAAGTACAGGTATCGTAATTCAGCAACAACAAAAATTGGGATTTAAAACAATATTACTCAAAGCTTATCTTGAGAAATTCTGGTCAGGTACGGTTACTGTTGTTAACAACAGTTTTGATGTTCTGGGTGACGCACTAACACTTTTGTATAACCATTCTATTGATGTAGGCAAGTATTCTGATACGTGTACTAAACAAAGGCCAAGGTTGTTCCCATATATAAGAGTGGCGACCGAAATGATTATCATAATTACAGGCCCATGTCTGTACTATCCGTAATTAACACAGTCTTTGAAAAACTTGTTAGTGTTAGAGTCAATTCTTTTTCAGAAATGTTTCAGCTTTTTTCTTCCGAGCAACATGGCTTTCGAGAAAAGCAATCCACTTCTTCCGCTGTACTAATTGCCACAAAATTTATTAATAACGTGTTAAAAGATAACCTTGTAACCTTCCCTGCTGGCATCTTTCTATACTAAAAAAAAAGCATTTGACACGATAAACCACAAGATCGTGTTGACAAAAATGGCTTCCATGGTCATGCCTTCATTTTTTTTTCAGAGTTTTGCAGCAGTTACCTGTCTTCACAAACACAAGCAGCTGTACGTAACAATGTTCCCTCCCAGCCTCTGTGTACCTTTATAGGAGTCCCACAGAGCTCAGGTTTGACACCAATATTAATTTCCTTTATACAGTTATGATCTTCAGAAGGGGCTCAACAATTCCAAATGTGTAATGTATGCTGATGACATAAATTTCTTTATGCCCGACACAAGTGTCGCACAAATTCGATGGCATGCTGAAGATAATTCGGGATACACTGATTAGTGGTTTAGACAAAACAAAATTATGTTAAACATATATGAAAGTTATGCAGTTGTTTTTCGTAGCACATTATCTAAATTATGAAGGATTACACTTAATCTTGCTATTCATGGTAAACTTATACTGCAGGCTGATGAAAACACCTCAGTGTAATTATGGACGAACATCTTCATGGGGGACGTCACATTCAGCACCATTGTCAAAACCTTTTGACAATGGTGCTGAATGTGACGTCCCCCATGAAAGCCTCCCTGCCTCCCCTCGAAAGCCTCCCTGAATGTGACGTCCCCTTTTGAAAGCCTGCCTGCTCTTACTTAGAACTGTTTCCAATTAGTGTACTACGCTCTATTTATTTCACGCTAGGTCATTCATATCTCGCTTACTGTTCAGAATCATGGGGCCACAGTGTACAGCCCTATGATGAACCTATTCTTAGGTTACAGAAAAGATGTCTATGAATCATGGCATGTAAGAACTACTACAGCCCCTCATTGACCTTATTTTTAAACCAAATAGTTCTAGATTTGATTACGTCGTTAAACAATGTACAGTTCTACTCACGCATAGTATTGTTAATTGTAATTTTCCATTTTCAGTTCACTTGTTACATCCCAAACTGAGATTGACGAGGGAGAAGGATTTAGACAACTCCAATCTTAGGAAGATCAGTAATGTATATGGTCACAAGTCTGCAGCATATCAAGGAGAAGATATGGGATTCTGTAGACACAAATAGAGTGCATAATATTAAACCTGCCCTCACTAGGCTCTGTGTTTTGAGTGGCTCCATTAGATTTGTCCAAATCAGGTAACGCACAAGAGTGTATAAGTGTTTTAGTGCCATTGTTGTTTTCTAGTTGTTTCATTGTTCAGGAGTTCTTCTTTTCACGTTGTTGCAAGCAGATTTGCACCAGGATTTTTTGGGGGGAGGTCTTGCCTTGGATAGCTTGCTGCTACACTGTCAAGGCCAATTGAAGCTTTATGTAACAATGGAAATTGAGGGGCTGGACAGGACATCCCCCCCCCTTTCTAGACCCTAGAGACTGTTTATGTAAATTATAGTATCAGTCCCATTACCTGCATATTGGTATAGGTCTGCAGGTGTTTGTTAATTATACATGTTCTTTATTATTCGTAAACCTTGGGTAACAAAGGAACTGAGACAAATGTTAAATATTAGAAATAAGCTTTATAGAAATGTCATAAAAAATAGGTCACCTGAAGATTTAATTATTTTTTAAAAATACCGAAACAATGTAAACTCGAAGTTACGTAGCGCAAAAAAGCTATACAGTATTACAATACAGTTTTCAAGAATGTTTCAGCTAAGCCAAATATTGCATGGAAGAGTCTTAAATCAATTTACAGTCGGGAAAACAGCCGTGTCGAGGAGTTGGCCGTAGGCGGAGCGGTTCTACTGGTGCATGGTTAGCTGGAGAGTTTCACACTTTTTTGCAACCCTGTCAAACTTACACAATTCCACAGGTACAAGTTCACATTCTCCTGGCATACACTCCGTTCCACGCCAAGACCCGGTTTCTTTCTGTTTCCAACAGATTCACAGGAGGTCATTTCAATTTTTAAAAACCTCAAGAATAGTAGAAGTTGTGATAAAGACGGGTTTCAGATCTGTCAAATTAAATTCGTTCTCGATATAATTGCTGCTGTATTAGCTTTTATTTTTAACAAAATAATTTATTCCGGTGTGTTTCCGAAGGACATGCAAATTGCAAAAGTGGTCGTTTTACATAAAGGTGGGGACCTTAGTGTTCTCAGTAACTATAGGCCCATATCAATCCTACCAGTATTTTCAAAGGGTTTAGAGAAATTAATCCATAGCAATCTTTTATCATTTTTAACAAAGAATTCCATGCTTTCCGATTCTCAGTTTGGATTTGGAAAGCAACGCTCGGCAGAACTAGCTCTTCTGTCCCAGAAAGAATGTATCCTTTCCGGGTTCGAAGAAAAACTCATTACTCTTGGTCTGTTCATCGATTTGACCAAGGCTTTCGATTCACTGAATCACGGTGTTCTCTTCTTAAAGCTTGAGCACTACGGTATCCGCGGTGTTCCATTAAATTTAATACGCACTTATCTTCAGCATCGCAAACAGTTTGTTGATATTCAGGGTCAATGTCCGGGAATACACCACATCACAACCGGTGTACCACAAGGGAGCATTCTTGGGCCACTGCTTTTCATTATCTATGTGAATGACATGTTTGCCTTATCGAACCACATTAAGATAGTAGCTTATGCTGATGACACCGCCCTATTCCTGCAAGGAAAGGATCTCACAGATTTAACAACAAAGATGAGCAACTTCTTATCAACCTTCTACACGTGGTCTACAAATAAAAAATTATTTGATAATGAACCCCCTTAAAACCAAGGCTGTTGTTTTCCACCCACTGCATAAGGCTATTTCCTGCTCCGAATCTATTGTTATCGGTACAAGCACGATATCTTTTGTCAAGGAGGTGAAGTCACTGGGCGTCTGGTTCACTGATATGATGTCGTGGGATACACACGTCAGTTACATCACTAACAAAATATCGCGCGTGATCGGCATCTTAGGTTGACACAGAAACCTCCTTCCAACTACAGCAAAAGTTATGACCTATAACGCACTGGTTTACCCTCACCTCACATACTGTCACCTAGTTTGGGGAACCACAACGCAAACAAATCTTCAAAGGTTACTTTTGTGTCAGAAGAAGGTACTTCGTCACATAGCAAACATTCCCTTTTTACATCCCAACAGGATCCCTCTTCGCGAAATTTAGCATAATCAGAATTATGGATCTCTATGAGTACCGTATGTCCATTACATATGCAACTTCAGTAAAGCAAAATAATCACATCTTTCTAGCCCTAGCCAATTTAACCATGAGATTAACCCCTTATTCACTACGCTACAATGAGCCGTAATTCACACCGTGTGCACGAACTAATTATGGCTCACAGTTGGTTTCATATAATCTTCCACGACATATCAATTGCCATATCCAAAACAACATAAACATCAGCTGTCTTTCAATTCGCTCTATAAAGGCCATGTATGTTCACTAGCTTTTTTGTTTTATGCATTGTGTTCATTACCATTGTCTCACTCCGTAATTCGTCTGGTTTGCTATTTTGTCATTGCTGTTCGCTCTGCATTGTCTGGTTTGCTATCTGTCATTGCTCTGTTGTATCTGTCGAGTGTACAAAGGGGGGTCAGACCTCGTCAAGCTGCAGTTTTTGCAGCTTTTTGTCTGTATCCGCTCACCAACTGTCATTGGTGAAATAAATTATTATTATTATTATTTTATTTGAAAAAGCAGGCAATTTAATTCACGTAGAAAGTAACGAACAAAGATGAAAGTTACTGAAAAGGTTAGCCAGCTGTAGGACTCGAACCGACATCTTCTGGATTATCTTCTCTTCTCTCGTGTTCTCTCAATTTAATTCAACTAATAGGTAGGGCGCATGGGTAGGACACAGTCGGCCATTTGAAAGAAAAAAGAAGAAGAAAACAGCAGTTTGCCTGCTTCCCCGCATAGGAGGCCATCCTTGAAATGCTCCTGTGCGCAGTGGCGTATCTAGAGCTACCTGCGCCCATGGCAACATGGTTAACATGATGTCCTTGGGGATGCGTTTTCGTGTGGTCCGCACTAGGTTTCACACTACAACCTCTCTAATGGCGGGTACTTTAGATCATTTATGAATGTGCCAGGTTGAGTGCCCGACCTGGCACATTCACACCCGACCACATAATGGCGCCCCTGTTCACCTGGCGCCCATGGCACCTGTCCACACCTGCCACACCCTAGATACGCCACTGCCTGTGCGAGGTTCGCTACAGACACAGCCGCAATACAGATAAAACAGAGGTTTGTGGCATGCGTGCAGTTCAGAAATTAACTATAGGGTCATATGTGCAATACCTATATTGTAACATAGACGGGTGGAGGCAGGTTTCAATTTTACATATTATGCTTTCCCACCCTGCTGCAAGAGTATAGAGAAGGATTCGGGATACTTGAAGGGACGAATGACAGGTGTAAAAAGAAACGAAGACACGAAGTGTAATAGTTCTACACACAAGCAATCCGTGATACACGAAAGGGGAAAACTTGGCAGTGTTATGTGTCAAGATCAACCGCATGAGAAACGGATACATATGCGGAAATTCGCTATGTTTTTATTTGCTCCAACTCGCCATATTAAGTTGAACAAACACAACCAGATACAACTACCACTAGTTCAAACAACTCGGAGAAAAGAGCTAGGTGCTCACGCCACTCACGCCAGCAATCGCTCCATTGCTGACGTCAGCACCTCTTTTCCTTGAGTCGTTTGAATTCGTTAATTTTGGGGTGTTTGAGGCTCACATGTCTGTGTCGTCCCGAATTGTGGTCTACCTCGGCAATTCTCGTTGTTTACGTCGTAACTTCTCGCTTCGTACAGACAATGATAGCGTCCGATAGCCTCGTGTCAGTTGCTTTCCGGTGAGAGACCTGTAGATCGGTGTATTCATACGCGACATTTCATTTTGCCAATATTTCGATAATACCAGCTATAAATTTGAAGAAACACGATAAACGCGAGGCAGAACATCGCAAAATGCCCTAATCTTTTGTTGCCGCCCACATAAAACACTGCGTTGCCCACCCAATGTAGCACGGCATAGTGTACATATAAGCCTAACAATGATTTATTTTGAAAGTGTGGATTTCAAAGGGATGAATTTTTCGGCGGTTTATTTCAGCGGCTGGATTTTGGTGACTGGAATTTTAAGCGTGTGTTTTTCAATTACTTATTTTTAATGGTGTAAAACAGCGTACACCCGTACTGCGTAGCATATGTAACCAGAATAGCAAAGGCACTGCCACACACACATAACACATAGGTGTGTTCCCTAGTGACGAGTGATATCAGGTTTGAAGTGATTGGGGACACTGTCTTGATGCTCATGTTAACACGTGGAGCTGCTCTGATACTAATGTTAACATTGCTGTTCAGGCTCATGTTAACACTAGAGCCGCTCTGATTCTGATGCTAACATGAGGGCTACCTTGCTGATGTGGCACAATAGTTGCATTGATGCTGGTTATGGCAATCTTGAAAATGCTGCTGTGTGGCCAGCAACGGCAAGCTATTCACCGCCCCACCCCGTCGCTGTCTACATGCTTTCTGAAATGTTCTGCGAAGTAAGCCGCTCATGTCTGGGGGAGATGAGAAGCCGCAAAAACGTTTTATTTCACAGTTATATTGATTACACACCTGACACGACAAAAATCCTGATGGCGAAGAGCGATTTTGGCTTCAGATACAGGGCCGCGTACTCACCTGCAAACGAGCCTGACTGCTCTGCGGGGGGTTGGCAGAAACATTTCCCCATACGGGCTTTTTCTCAGACTGGTTGCTAGAACGACAGCATAAACTGGGAACGACAGTACAAACCCTCTAATAGCGGCAGACTTAGCGGAACAATAATACGCTCGAGATCATGCATACCATTCGCGGCGATGAGAAACGTCCGTTACAGCTCAAGCGAACCCAACAAAGCTGCGCATGCGCGACAGACAGCGCTTGCTGGTGGCATGGTGAAGAGGCAAGGACGCGGTAGTTCGTGTTGGCATGTAGCCAATGGAGCCATCGCGGCTCAAGAAGCAAAAGTAGCAAACTGTACACAATAATTTTGTCCATTTAAACGGAAAAAATCTTGTATCTTGTATCATGTGTATCTAATTCCACTGAAGTGACACTCACCCCCACCGTAGAACCACATTACGTCCATGGATGTCATAGTTATGTTTAAATTGGACGAGGACGTCTGGACCAGATGAGGACGTCCATGGGCTTTTTATGGTGGATTGGGGTTGCACTAATTGTGGGAAAACTGTTTTCGGCCGCCTGACATTCCATACTGACCAAAAACTGAAACAAAGTTCTGGGCCTCTAGACTTCTCCTTTAATGACGAAGTTACAGGCATCCGGATCGGAAGACGGCTTTATACCGGAAGATAACATTCAGTGACACCCAGAGGCCTATTTAGTTACATTCCACACGCAGCGTGCACGCGTCTTGTGTACTCCCGAAGCTATCTTAGTTGAGGCCCCCGATGTCGGCCCCGGAACAGCAATGTCGAGGAATGCGAACAGGCAGCATATGACGTTGGAATCAGCAGACAAAGTTGAGCTAACATTAACTATCAAAGATAACATTTCCAATTGTGTACTTAGTACGGTACTTTAAGTACTTTTGTCGGCTACTTTCCCGTCAGGTGCTCAAGTAGCTACCTTGAAGTCAAGACAGAAAAATGGAAAACATCCGTAACTTTTGTGTCTAGCGGCAGTATTTTTGAACGAGAGTGTGGAGTGCTCTCCTCTTTTTTCATAGTATACCGAGAGATGAAAGAAGAAATAAATCAGGAAAAAAAAATATGTCCACTAGCACAGCTGGTTGCCTGAGCAACTATTAGCGGAAATTGTGTAATCTGTTACAGTTCATAATCATGGACAAGCACTACCGAGATAGGCCTCAAACGGGGCTGATGGATATTCAATGACTCGCTGGATGTGCCCTGCATGTGCCCCAGCGATTCGGACATTTTACACTCACTTGGTCGAAACTTTTCAGCTACATGTTGAGCTCCATCATAATCTCTGTTCATCATCTCATCATTTGTTTGGACTTTCTGTGTGTAAGCGTACTAGTGTAGCAAGTACGACGTCGTTGAAACTCACATCCCCATTTTTTTTCTTTACTACATCACTATCACTGCCTTCACTCAGTTGCAATGTACTTGGTGAGTACTTTAAGGCACAATTCCCAGTGCTTCTTCTACTTTACTTTAAGTACACTATATATTTAAAATTCGGTGCTTTCTGCAGTACTTCACGTATCACCGACGCCCAGGTACTCTGTACCTTCCTTTAAGTGCAATTTTAGAGACTTTGCCCACCACTGCAGATACGGCAGTGTTTTCAGGTACGGCCAGAGAACTGCCCAATAATTCTTTCAGGGCCATGGTGGCAGACGTGTGGAAGCACACTACAATAGCCGCCGTTACATGAAACCGACTGAAACGGTTCGAGGTACATACCGTACTTCCTCACATGAACACGCTTTTTGGCGGCAGTGACAGCTTGTGTGCCACAATCTTACGATCTCTTCGATTGTTTCAGATGAACCGCATGTGAATTTTCTGGCGCTGGGAATGCATCGGGCCACGTGTATACCTACGCTTCTAACAAAACAAGTTTGAATCAACGACAGCTGCTTGCTGATATCTTCATGCTATCGTGAAAGAACATTCCAAAACGTCCGCTACGCCGTATCTCGTCCATAGGCTGCTTCCACGTCATCGTAGTCTCCCTACATAAGCACACTTTCGCTGCTGGAACCTCTTCTTTTTGGCGGCAGTGACAGCTTGTGTGCCACAATCTTTCGATCTCTTCGAATACTTCAGATGAACGGCATGTGAATTTTCTGGCGTTGGGAAGGCATCGGGCCACGTGTATACCTACGCTTTCAACAAAACAAGTTTGAATCAACGACAGCTGCTTGCTGATATCTTCATGCTATCGTGAAAGAACTTTCCAAAACGTCCGCTACGCCGTATCTCGTCCATAGGCTGCTTCCACGTCATCGTAGTCTCCCTACATAAGCACACTTTCGCTGCTGGAACCTCTTCTTTTTGGCGGCAGTGACAGCTTGTGTGCCACAATCTTTCGATCTCTTCGAATACTTCAGATGAACGGCATGTGAATTTTCTGGCGTTGGGAAGGCATCGGGCCACGTGTATACCTACGCTTTCAACAAAACAAGTTTGAATCAACGACAAGGTACATATAAATGGTAGCGAAGCTTGCATTGGCCACCACGTCTTCAAGGGCGGCCATGATAAGACCGTCAGCGCCATCCATCCGTTGCGGGGCATACTACAAATTTCGTCGTAATGACGTCACCTGAACGTCACGTGGTACGTCACCGTTACGTATAGCACGGGGCGGGCCAGGCGCTCGCGCTGCGCGTTCCTTCCACCGCGATGCCGAGCCGCAGAATGTCACAATCGCTGTTGATAGCTAATCCAAGAGCAAAAGCTCATGAACAATTTGTAAACAGAGATGAATTAACACTAGCGACATGCGTGCAACAAAGGACACAGGAGACCAGGTGGGGGCTTGCTTTCTTTTATCACGGGTAAATTCGCCATGGCATTGTAAACAGTATAAATACAGTATAAACAGTATTATGTCGTCCGTCCAACTCCAGTATAAACACCCACGACAGAATAATGTGCAATAACCAGTATGACAGTCTATGTAGTGAATAAGCACAAAAGGATAATGTACAAATTCCAGCAAACACAGATATGGCCCAGGACTATTGCTGTCCCCATGCACATCTGGAGCTTTCCACATATCTCTCGTACCAAGCAGGTGGAAGTGAACATATTTGCACTTTTGGGTCACATTATATGATACTTGCATGCTGTGTGGTGCTATGTCTCCCAACAGTTTTTGGCATTCGTAATGAATGCTATGGAGGAATTAGAAGGCACAAGTCCATTAGCTCAGTTTAGAAGTCTGTGATACTTTATCTTGCAAAACAGCCAAAATAATATCAGCTTCCAGCAATGACAACCTTGTTCAGAGCATACACACTGTTCATGAGTACTACTTTGATTACAACAGCATTTTTGTATTAAAGGCATGTCAAAGCATTGACAATGTTCTCTGCTTCTGCTATTTTGTGCACATTTTGCCACGTGGTGTAGGTTTTCAAGCTGCACAAAGTGCTTAGCCCTGCACATAACTGCACGTACATACTGGCAGTTGTGCACACAACTACTGAACTCAGCACAGGATCCAAAATATAAAATTACATACTAGGGATCTATGTAGACAGGTATACACTAAATGCATATCAAAGAGAGGTCAAACTGCTGATGATCCAAAATAGAAAATCCATGCTAGGAATCTATATACAAGGGGAAGCAAACAACAACTTTATTATGGGATGATGGCTGGGGCTTCCACAGGGATACACCTAATACGTATCAAAGAATATCAAACTGCTGAAGATTCAAAATAGAAAATGTATGCTAGGTATCTATGTACACAGGTGTACATACACTAAACGTATAAATAGGCACACACTACTGAACTCTGCATGGCTGTCAAAATACAAACAACACAGTAAGGAACCATGTGTAAAAGTGCACTATGACAATCGTACGCTACACAGGAATGAAAGAATCACAAGAGATCATGTGCAATCTAGGTTACAACTGAAAGCACTGGATAGACAACAGAACCATGCATATGCTTTTGCATGGAAAGAAAATAACTTCTGGTTACATCAAAACAACGTGCACAGATTATGAACTTAGTCTCACTGCCTGCTGCAGTGCCTTTTGACGTAACGTACTATTTCGTACTTCCTCATTCCTATGTCGTGCAAACCAGAACAGTCGCACCCTGAGAAAAAAGTGAAATAAATCATCATACACTGATGAAGAACATAAACTCAATGTCTTTGGCACAAGTGTGTCCAACACTTCACACAGCTTGGACCTGACCCCTTGGGAGGTGAAGAATGTCTTGACATTTGCTTTGAAGGCCTCCTCGCACGCACCCACAAACGTCGCAAAGGCAGGAAGAGGAACTGACAGCTTTCCAAAGTCAGTACTGTCCACATTCTTTACACTCAAATAAAGTAATAGCTGGCTACTGTCCTGAAATGTGGCATTGTCTTCCAGCAGTTTGCATTTCTGCTCAGAGGGGCAAGTGTGAGCACCGAGAAATTTTGCACCAAGCCACCCTGCGAAGAATGTTGTGCTGTTGGACCCTAGCGGTGATGGCGACTCACTCGGTGCCACAATGACATCGTCAGTAATGTGCGTGGCAGCAGAACATCCAAGTCTGCTCATGTAGTTAGGACCAATAGGTATTGCCGCCAGGAGGGAGTCCACGTCTTCAGCACAGTTTGAGCCCTGCGTAGTCTTAAAAAGTTGTCCGAGTAGCAGATGCCTTACTGCTGCCTGGAACTGAATGCAGCTGGAGTCAGGGTTGCTTCCACACTTTGTCCTAATTATGCAGAAGGTGTTTTCGAGTGCATCCTGGTTCAGCCTTCGAGTGAGGAGGTACTGTATGCCAGAGTTTCGCAGGTCTTCGCTGAGCTGAAGCACGGAAGTCATGGTCAAGCAGAAGCCACGGATACACGGGGGTGGTCTCTTGCATCCAAGAACTGTAATCTTCTCAAACTCGGACAAGCACTCCAGCAAGAAGTCCTTGTGAGCAGACCCCTGTTGTATTGCCGAAGAATATTTTGTCTTGCCATGCAGGTGGCTACTGTTAAGAGTGTCGAAGAGACGGTCGACGCGCTCAACAAATCTGGCTGTGTGGATGGCATCAGGTGGTAGCTGGTGGAAAGTGGATAAGGTGAACATTGAGGCTGCAACATGGTTGCTGAAGATATGTGCAGCCAGTTTGACTTTCATTTTTGAGCTGAACGTTAAATTGAAGTGCCCATCAGTTAGCCGTGGCATGGACCGTATTTCAAGCTGTTTGTCAATGGCAAAAGCATCCCGGATATGCTGTGCCCTTATGATGTGGTTGCCAACCTGGAAGTCATACTTTAACAGCATGTTGCGAAGGCATTTCAGCAGGTGGGGTGGATCAAATATGAAGAACAGCTTCTCATCACCAATAGTGAGATACGGCTTTGCAGTTGTAACCAGCTTCCCCAGTAGAGAGATATTCTGGCTTCCTTGGTCACATGTCACAACTTTTGGCCTCAATCCTGCACTCAGGAGGCGGTGGTAGCATTCAAGCAGTTTCTCTTCCAAGTCTGAAGCAGATGCTGCTCTGTGAGTGAAGAAGTAGCCTAAGACCTGCTTCCATGGGGTACAAATGCCTCTAGCCATGAAGAGAAGTGCTTTATTTGCCAACTCGGAGTGAGCATAGTTGCCACAGCTCGGAAATCCTTCAAAACAGTCTTCTGCTGCATTGTAGTGCAGTTCCCTCTTGATGTGCATCTCGTCGAAGATTATCACACAGAGCTTGTCCATTTCAGAGAAGTTTGTCACCTTTCGCTTCACAACATCAAAGACTTCATCTGAAAATCCAGGTCGTAGTGGGATACGTTTCATCCACAGCTGTAGTGACCTCACTGACGGCAAGTGGAACAGCTTTCGGCAGTACCTGTAGCCACGGGGGCTGTGAAAGTACAAGTTCAGCGCGAATGTCTTGTTTGGTGGTGACCAACGGCGCCCAAATTTGCACACACCTCCCATCTTTATCTGTGCCTCAATGAAGTCTGCGACAGTTCCAGAGACGTGACACCTCACATGCTCCATCAGGTCACGGATGGTCCTCGTTCGTCTACGCCTTTCAAGGTCTCTCTGAAGCTTCTTGTTGCGGGCTTGCAACTGGTGCACTTTCTTGCGGAGGTTATCCAGCTTGCCTTTTGTTGGCTGTGCTGGAGCTGCCAGACTACTGGACGATGGGCAATCTTTGGGGGGATGCCAGCCACTTCCACCTGCAAATGGTGATCAAAAAGCATTCACAAGTCTGCGGACTTCATGGCGGTAGAGTATTCGTCACATACCTCCTAAGTGCTGAGGTGACGAGACTGCACGCAGTACACCAGACGACGTTCCTGGCAGAGGAGTGACAACTGCAGCTAGTGGGGAGCCAACAGTGCTCTGTGTTGACAAGGCTGGTGCGTGTCGTGCGTAGCTATGGTCCTGATGAGACAGATCACGCTGTTGCTGACTTTCTTCGGTACCACACTCTGATGAAGCAGATGATGTCGTACAGTTAGCCAACCCAACAACTACGTTACTCAAGTATACCTTCAGCATGGCAAGGATGACTCATCTGGTGAAGGTGTATTGCTCCTGTGCTGTCGTCATCGCAGGCTGCCACAGCTTGCACACGTTCCTCCGTTGAAGGCCCACTGCTTTCAAGTCTGCTCTGATTGGCGTACGCACTACTTCCTCCTGTAAACCACCAGTAGCACTCGCAATAATTGCCTCTAGAGTTACAACATTTTCATGTGATAACTTGAGCATACTGACTTGTATTATGCTTACCAACGCCATGCAGTGTGCGCTTCAATGTAGGAACTGCATCCCACCGAAGCCTTCCTGTGCGCAAATAAGCAACTGGTGCGAAGTGCTGGGAGCACAGGACCTTAGAGCGAATGGAAATTAGACTCGTATCCGCCTCCAGGTTGCAAAACTCCAGCCACGCCTTGTACCTGCGAAGCAGTTTTATTGTTAAAGAATTATGCAAAGCTGTGCCACGAAAACATGCACTAGCTACAGCAGCCTAACCCTGTATGCCCTACATTCAGAGCTAAAAAAAAAAAAATCAGCAAGCAAAGCAAGCCATCAACATGCTAGCATTGGGTACATGTGAGCACATGCAGCACAGCCCTTTGTGTCCTGTACATGCAAACCGTTGCAAAACTCCTCGTTCAAAGCAGCCCAGCAGCCACATGCTTAAATATTTACATGTTTACCACCTCACTGTGGAAGGATGACCTATCCAGGGAGTGTCCATACAGTCTGAAAGCTGGAAAACAGGTGATACCATTGAAACGCTATTAATCTTATGTAACTTGCACTATGTTCACTTCACCGCCCTCAATAAAACTCGGGGGGAGAGGTACGCATTGTACATCAGCAAACACTGCACGTCCTCAACCAAGTGACTCAGCTCCGTTCTCGACCGTAAACACTTATAATATATAGGAACTCACCTCAAGGGGTCCCGAGGAAAACGGTGGAAACTTATACCGCCCATAGTGTCATCGGCGTCACAGTTTCCTTTCTCCTTCAGGAGGCACCGCTTATGTACGCGCCTCGACATGGTGCGTCTCCCGGTAGAGCCTGCAGGAACAGGTTTACCGGCGTTCTGTTGTGTTTTACCATTGTTCGTGTGTGCCTGCCTTACCTTAGTTCTCCAAGAAGTGTCCCCTGTTCAACTTGGTGGTTTGAAATTGAAAAGACGACGATGAAGAAGAAAACGGCTATGAACAGTCACAAAATGCGCAGTCAACGTACGGCAAACTCGTAGCTAACAACATGCTGAGGGACAGGAACCGGAAGCGTACTCGGCTCTGTCTGTAATCATACGTATTACTGGCAGAACGGGCGAATTGCTATATTAAAAATATGCATATTGGATTAATACACACATTATTCGCGCCTCCGATCAAATTATTTTTGTTTACCTTCGTAGTTTGCCCCTCAACAACCACGCTCGCATGTGTATCATGAAGGGCGCAGGGTTGCTAACACAGATTTGGTATTTTTTCTCGCCTTCGCTACCATTTATATGTACCTTGTCAACGACAGCTGCTTGCTGATATCTTCATGCTATCGTGAAAGAACTTTCCAAAACGTCCGCTGCACCGTACCTCCTCCATAGGCTGCTTCCACGTCATCGTAGTCTCCCTACATAAGGACACTTTCGCCGCTGGAACCTCTTCTTTTTGGCGGCAGTGACAGCTTACGATCTCTTCAAATATTTCAGATGAACCGCATGTGAATTTTCTGGCGTTGGGAAGGCATCGGGCCACGTGTATACCTACGCTTCTAACAAAACAAGTTTGAATCAACGACAGCTGCTTGCTGATATCTTCATGCTATCGTGAAAGAACTTTCCAAAACGTCCGCTGCACCGTATCTCGTCCATAGGCTGCTTCCACGTCATCGTAGTTCCCTACATAAGGACACTTTCGCCGCTGGAACCTCTTCTTTTTGGCGGCAGTGACAGCTTACGATCTCTTCAAATATTTCAGATGAACCGCATGTGAATTTTCTGGCGTTGGGAATGCATCGGGCTGTGCAAGTCAGGGTTTGTACATCAGTACACGTTTATTGTAGAACGATACAATGGCTACCCGAACTGGGCGCGCGAGATATTACACTTTATCACGAGGCTCGCAGAGCCTCTTGGTCGTTATAGCACATCTCCCCCCTTTAATGCACTCAGCTAACAAACCTGTCCCAGCCACACAAACACACTCATTCAAATCCAACTTGAAGTCTTTTCACTGGCTTCACCACTCTGCCGCTGCGAGTAGTCATTCCTGTTGGGTTATGTGGGGGGTGGTCTCCCGGTTGGTGGCCGGAACTGTCAGACGAACCAGCTTGTGAGACTTCCCCAGACGACGACCTAGCGGAGACAACACGCTCAGGCCCAGGTCCTGTTCCTCCTCCGAGTTCCTGGGGACGAGAGTCGGACGTGGGAGCTGCCAAAGTCTCTGCAGAAGGACCTTTTTGGGGGCAATCAGAGGACGGTGACGGTACAGGTATCAAGTGAAATCTGTTCCTACGGAGTACCCCATCGTCCATCTGAATGTTGTAGGACCGAGGCGCTGCTGCTGGTGTCTGAACCACGCCACTTGATCGGGTGTCCGTTATCCATACCCTCTCGCCTTGCCGTAGGGGTGGTAAGGTTCGCACACCATGTCGCTGATCATAGTTTCTTTTTTGCATTTCAATGCGACGCTCTTCCCATTGACGCAACTGATTCCGATCTGGTGTCTTGGGACATAACAGCGACACGGCGGTAGGAAGCGACGTGCGAAGACAGCGACCCATAAGTAGCTCAGCCGGACTGAAACCATTTCCTAATGGCGTAGCGCGGTAGCTCTGAAGAGCTTTATACGCATCGTCCGACTTTTTGAGACTCAGCTTTATGACACGGACAGCGGCTTCGACGAAGCCGTTGCTTTGTGGAAAACGTGGACTAGAAGTCCTATGTTCAAATGACCACTCTTTCGCGAATGTAGCAAAGTCACTGCCCACAAGTCTCCGAAATTGTGGTCCATTGTCGCTGATGAGTACTTCTGGCGTTCCGTGCCTGGCAAATATGGATTTCAGGTGATCGATGACCGCTGAACTTGTTAAGTTGGTCAAAGGAGCCAGTTCCGGATATCTTGAGTAATAATCCGTTACCAGCAGGAACCACTTTCCACTAAGGTAGGAAAGATCGACCGCTACCTTCTGCCATGGGCGCTCTGGGAACGGCGAAGGCATCAAGGGCTCATGCCTATTGCTAGACTCCTGGACACAGCGCGGACATCTTCGAACATCATCCTCGATGTCCTTAGAAATTCCAGGCCACCAAACGTCTGCCTGGCTCTTTCCCTGCACTTTGTGATCCCGGCATGCCCTTCATGGATCTTATCGAGTATCTCTCCTCTCATGGCGACGGGGATAAGAATTCGGGACCCTTTCATGAGAAGTCCGTCGTCGAGAGAAAGGTTAAACCTCTCTTGCCAGTAGTTCTTACAGCTCGAGTCAACAAGTGCTTTGTCTGGCCAACCTTGTTGAAGGTAGATGGGTAGAAATCGAGCGAACCGGTAGAGATGTAGGAAGGGAGTTGCCTCAGGACAGAAGCCGCCGATATTTCGAACAGAGACTGTTCTTCTGCTGGGCACCGTCCTCATCATTGGCATGGTATTTAAAGGGTTAGGTGTGACGTGTTTAAAGGTTCATGCGAATTGTGGGTCAACAGCCCGGAGGGAAGAAAGGTCCGTACGGGTTTTTACGGCGGGAGTGAATGGCTGCTTTGTTAGAGTGTGGAGGGGATTATGTGAACGTAGTGATCTAGGCTACAGACCGGTTGCAGAAAAATGGAAGGTTCACGAACACGTGGACGAAACGGGACAACAGGCAAGAATTCGCAAGCATAGCGAAAGATAAGGAGGTTAGTGGTTACGTGGGGAAAATTCCAGAACGAGCAAATTTTTTTTAAATATATATTTGTAATACAAAGTTGTGGCATGCAATAAAGAGAGCAGAAAGCAGTGGCCATGCAGAACATAACAGATGATAATGGAGGTAGATGGGAAAAGCATATTTTATTTGTGAAGTGTTTCTAGGGTGCCTTGTGATTTGTTGATACCGGACGGGTGAAGAGCGTTGAACTTGTATATGAGATAAGACTCCCTATCACGTCTGTCATGTGTGGATCTAAACCCGGTTTCTAGAATATATAGTTTAATGTTGTCAAAATTGTGACCAGGAACGTTAAAGTGTTCGGCGACTGCTTTGGGGAGTTTGTTGGACGTGTCGGTTCTGTGTCCGGTAAGGCGGTTGTTCATTTGTTGGCCGGTTTCACCAATGTATTGCATGGAGCAGTCGCCGCATTCAATGCAGTATATAACATTGAAGCTTGTGCATGTGAATGCGTGGTTAACGGGGTGGGTGTAATTGCTCGCAGTGCTTTTGATGGAGTTAGCGTGTTGAACGTGCTTGCATGTTTTGCAGCGCGGGAGGTTGCAGGGTCGTGTTCCCGTGTACGGGGCGCTCGTTTTGCTGATTTTGGCATTGACCAAGGAGTCTGCCAGGCTTCTTGCGCGTCGGTATGTCACCTGTATGGGATTTGTGAATATGTTGTTAAGTCGGTCACTGCTTTGGAGGAGGGGCTCGTGCTTCTGTAGAATGGCTTTGATGTTTGGAAGTGCGTTGGAATATCTTGTGATGACGCTTATTTGGCACGCGTCGGGATTTTTTCGGTTTTCCAGAACCTCGTTTCGATCGAGTGTGAGTGCCTTGCGACGGAATTCGGTTAGGAGGGAGTCTGGATAGTCCCTTTGGGCAAGTGTACTGCAGAGTTCGTCAAGCTTCTCAGCGTAATCTGTGTCGTTTGAACAAATTCTGCGTAGTCTTACACTCTGCCCATTAGGAATTCCAACCTTACAGTGACGCGGGTGGTGACTCTTGAAGTGAAGGTATTGTTGTTTGTCAGTTGGCTTTTTGTACAGGGTTGTGACGAGGTTGCCGTTGTCTAGTGATATCGTGGTGTCGAGGAAGTTAATTAAGTGAGTTGACTGTTGTGATGTGAACTTTATGTTGCTATGCGCGGTGTTCAGTAGATCTACGAACTTTTGAAATTCATGTTCCCCGTGTTCCCATATTATCAGTGTATCATCGATGTATCGAAGGTACACCGTGGGTTTTAATGAGAGGGCGCTGAGAACTTTGTTTTCTAGGAACCCCATGAAGATATTTGCGTATGTGGGTGCAACAGGTGTGCCCATACTTGTACCGTGTACTTGTAGGTAGTATTCACCATTGAACTCGAAGTAGTTCAGTTTAAGAACCAAGTCCATTAGAGCGAGTATGGTTTCCGTGTCTTTTCTGGTGTTTGTAGTAGAAAGGGTATTGCAGAGGGCTGTGATTCCGTCGTTGTGTGGGATGTTAGTATACAGTGATGTCACATCCAGCGTGGCTAGTATTGTGTCCCTACCAAATGTACGACTGTTGTTTATATCTCTGATTATTCTGAGGAGGTGGGGTGTGTCTTGTACATGCGATGGCAGTGTTGTCGGAATATGGTTTAAATAGTGGTCCAGGAATTTCGAGAGTCTTTCTGTTGGTGTGTTGTTATTAGATACAATTGGCCTGCCGGGGATGTCAGCCGTATAGAGCTCGTTGGCGTGTACCTTGTGGATTTTGGGCAGTAAATAGAAACGACCTGCGTCTGTGTTTGATGGGGTGAGAAATCTGAGGTCATCACGTGTGATGAGCTTTCGTTCGTGGAGGTCCTGTATGGTATGGGTTATTAGCGCCGTGTACTCCTTTGTTGGGTCATGGTCCAGTTTGAGGCAGTGTTGCGTATTGTTGAGTTGCCTATGTGCTTCAGAGATATATTTATCTGTGGGCCAGATGACGATACTCCCACCCTTATCTGCGGGCTTGATAATGATATCATCTCTGTCAGCTAGCGCATTGATGGTGTCACGTTGTGTTTTAGTGAGGTTGTGACCACGCGAGCTTTGGGAAATACCGCGAAGGATGTCGTTGCTTACTTGTTTAATGTACAGGTCTAGTGCGGGTTCTCGGCCGTGATTTGGTGTCCAGGTTGATGGTAGTCGGAGGTCGTTGTTGTTTTCTTGTGTTGTATGAGCGAAGAATTCTCTAAGGCGTAGCCGTCTCGCAAAGTCTGATATGTCTTTGTGGATTTCGTATTCGTTAACAGAATTGAGTGTAGGGCAGAATGTTAACCCCCTACAGAAGACTTGTAGTTCGTCGCTGGTTAGTGAGCGTGATATATCTATTACGGTGCTTGCGTCAGCGTTTTCTCGGGGTGGCTCAGCGATGTTGCGGAGAGTTGTGGTTGTGATGCTGGAAATGATTTGTTCGGCTGCTGCGTGAGTCGTGTTAGTGGGTCCGGTATCCGTGTCGTTGTTGGAATTAGGTTTTACGAGTTTTGAGTGTTCCTTGTTAGCTAGCTCGCGGTTGAGTTGTTGAATGTGTAGTTCGAGAGTGTTTGCCTCCGCGTCGGTGAGACTGATATTGTTCATATGGGCCTGGATCGTAGCGAGTTGCGCGTGGCACTGTTTCTTTAATATTTCAAGAAACGTACGGGCTGTGTTGTTAAGGGCTGATGCCCACTCTAGCTCTAGTTCAGGTGTCAGTTTTCCTAATGCAGGAACTGTTTTAGGGGTGAGGCCTTTAGGTACTGTGTTGTGAGCCAGGTGGTAGGTGTAGATCCGTAGATGATGTAGGTATCGGCCAAGTTTCTCCATGAGTTTTCGCATTCGTAGAAAGTTCGTTGACTGCATGGTAGGCTGGTGATTAGATAGTCAACGGTGTTTTCTGCGTGATGTGCGCGTGCGTCGTGTCTGTGGGGTCGGTGGCTGCGGGGTCAGTGGCTGGGGAGACTCGCTGTGTTCCTCGATGTCATCTGTCTGTGTTTGCGTGCTTGTGGTTTTCCGTGTCACAGTTTGCGTGAACTTTGTGTGTGTGCGGGTTGTGTTTGGAGTGTTGTCGTTTGCCGCGTGTGTATGCGTGGGTGCAGTGGTCGTTGTGGTCCCCTTTGATGCCATCGTGTGTTCTGGCGTGTTTGCGGTGCTGGCACTTGAAGTGTAAGCTGGTTGAGGATGTTGTGTTTGAGCGTTTGTCAGTGCAGGACGGCATCTATGGACCATTAGGTGTTTGATGTTGTGTGCCATAGCTCGTACGCCTGCGTGGTTTGGGTGGATGCCGTCCCGAGCGAGATGTGCTTCAGCGTGGTATTCGAAAGCTGCGTGTGTGATAACCATAACGTTGGTGTGTACCTGACGCATGTGGATGAGGTGGTCACCTAACCCTTTAAATACCATGCCAATGATGAGGACGGTGCCCAGAAGAAGAACAGTCTCTGTTCGAAATATCGGCGGCTTCTGTCCTGAGGCAACTCCCTTCCTTGTTGAAGGTAATTCGACAGCATCTGACACGAAGTGTCTTCGTATTGCGCCTTCTTGATTTGGGATAATCTCTGATCTGTCGCAGGAAAGTAGGTGACAATTCCCCTGACGTAAGCCGCCAGCTCATCCTCCAACCCATTGTCTTCAATGTCCGGCAGTGGGCTTCGCGAGAGAACGTCGGCCGCTACTAAAGATTTTCCTGGGACATGATCCAAATCACAAGAGTGCCGCATCAGCTTCAGCTGCATCCTTTGTAGACGAGGGGTTATCTCGTCCAAAGGTTTGTTCATGAAGATTGGAATTAACGGCTTGTGGTCGGTCTCGATAGTGATGTGTATTCCCGTGATGTAATCCCGAAACTTCTCGCATGCCCACACAATGGCGAGTCCCTCCTTTTCTATCTGAGCATACTTCTTCTCCGTGTCTGTGAGACTTCGTGAAGCATATGCGACAGGTCGATACGTCCCATCAGGTTGCAACTGTCGAAGAATCGCCCCAAGTCCATATGACGAAGCATCAGCGGAAACAACTGTCTTTTTCTTCGGATCGAAGAAGACCAGAACCGGACTTGTCGTTAGCAACGTCTTCACGGTCTTGAATGCTCGCTGTTGTGCTTCAGTCCAAACCCACTGCGACTTGGAACTTAATAAAGCGTTTAACGGGCTCACAACATCAGCCAGATGTGGAATAAACTTTCCGAGGTAGTTCACCATTACCAGGTAGTTCACCAGAGACGTAGGATGCTTCATGTCTTGAATTGCCTTCACTTTTGTGTCATCTGGATGGATTCCTTCTTGGTCGATGATATGACCCAAGAACTTTACTCGTTGAACACCGAAGACGCACTTGTCTTTGTTCAAGGTCACCCCATAGTCTTGCAATCGAGCGAGAACCTTGCGTACTCTGTCATCGTGGTCTTCGCTTGTCGTCGCGTGGACAAGGATGTCATCCATGTTGCAGACGACCCCATCTAAGCCCGAGACGATATGAGCCATCTTCTTCTGAAAAAACTCGGGTGCTGATGATATCCCAAACGGTAACCTTGTGAACTTGAAGCGACCAAAGGGAGTAATGAAGGTCGTAAGTAATTGCGACTCTTCGGTAAGCTGAAACTACCAGTAGCCTGAATTCGCATCCAACTTTGAGAAGTACTTGGAGACGCCTATCTGAGCGATGACATGGTCTGTGACTGGCATAGGATGAAGTTCCCTTTCTACGAATTTGTTCAACGGGGTGTAGTCAACACAAATTCTGTAAGTTCCATTTGGCTTTTTCACAATTACCATGCCGCAGCACCATTCCGTAGGCTCATCTACCGGTACGATGACACCCTGTGCGACCATGTGGTCAATTTCCTTCTTTATCGTTTCCATGAGAGGAAGGGGTACTCTGCGCGGGGCTGAAAGCGCAAAGGGTACGGCGTACGGTTTCAAACGTACATGATAAGGTATCTTGACACAGCCTAGTCCTTGGAACAGCTTTGGGAATTCTCTTACAGGTTGAAGACTAGATTCCATCGCCGATTCTGTCGCCATAACTTCGAAGAGTCTTTTCACAAGACCAAGGGCTTCGCTAGACAATAGGGGTTCTTCTAGACCTCTAATTACAAAAACATCCGTGGACAGCTTCTTCAGCCGGTATTCGAGTTCAGCTTTTATTACGCCCAGGACTTCAAGCTTGCTCCGATTCGGCCCTTTCAGTATTCTGCTTGGCTTGTTTAACGGAATCGTTGATAAATATGTACGATAAGTCTCCTCAGAGACTACAGTTACATCGGCTCCCGTGTCGACTTTAAAATCCAGCGTAGCTCCGCAAAGGTTTATTGGCGCTAGCCAACGCTTGGGCCCTTCGACGTTTATTGTGCCGAGAAACGCGGGTTCTTCTGAAACCACCCTGACTGCTGCAGCACTTAAACATACTCGGGAGTAATGCCCCATTTTGTTGCAGTTATTGCATTTTGCATTTCTTGCTGGGCAACTATCTCTGCGATGTGGAGAACGACCACATTTCCGACAGAAATTCCCGCTTCGCGAGTTAGCAGAATGCCCTGTCCTTCCATTGTTGGTTGCAGCTTTATGTGCGTGCCCAGCAGCGCTCTTCTGCACCAATAACTTGGAACTTTTGATTCGTTGAACCTTGTGTTCGGGACCTGGCTGCAACGACGCTTGTTGCTTCTTAACCGTTTCCGTCTGTCGAGCCATAGTCGTGGCTTTCTCCAGCGTAAGGTCAGGATTCAATTGCATCTTTTCCGAGAGAGCTCTGTCTTTTACTCCAACAACAATTCTGTCCCGAATCAGCTCATCGCGTAGGGACCCAAACTTGCAATGTTCGGCAAGAGCATGCAGATCCGTTATGAACTCTTCGACGGGCTCTCCCTCTTTTTGAGAACGGGAGTTAAACTTTGCTTTCATAGGTGATATTGCGCTTGACCACAAAATGCTTGTCAAAAGCGGCTACAACGGTCTCGTAGTTCGTCATGTCAGCTTCGCTTAAGGTCAAAGACAACAGTACATCTTCGGCCTTATCTCCCATAACATATATGAGGGCGTTGACCTGTTCTTCGTGAGGCTTTAAATTCAGCCCGCTGACCACGCGGTATCTTCCGAAGCGTCTGATCCACTTAGGCCATTCTTCAGGGCAACTAAAATTGAATTGCTCTGGGGGCTGACAATGCGTTAGGGAGACGGCAACTCCGGGGGTTGAACTCTGCCTCAAACTGGACTCTGGAGACAACATGGCGTTTGATCGGCAGAACGTAACTTCTACTCACGTCCTAGTCGAGGCTTTCCCTGAGTATCCCAACTTCTGACACCATGTGCAAGTCAGGGTCTGTACGTCAGTACACGTTTATTGTAGAACGATACAATGGCTACCCGAACTGGGCGCGCGAGATATTACACTTTATCACGAGGAGCCTCTTCGTCGTTATAGCACACGGGCCACGTGTATACCTACGCTTCTAACAAAACAAGTTTGAATGAACGACAGCTGCTTGCTGATATCTTCATGCTATCGTGAAAGAACTTTCCAAAACGTCCGCTGCACCGTACCTCGTCCATAGGCTGCTTCCACGTCATCGTAGTTTCCCTACATAAGGACACTTTCGCCGCTGGAACCTCTTCTTTTCGGCGGCAGTGGCAGCTTGTGTGCCACAATCTTACGATCTCTTCAAATATTTCAGATGAACCGCATGTGAATTTTCTGGCGTTGGGAAGGCATCGGGCCACGTGTGTACCTACGCTTCTAACAAAACAAGTTTGAATCAACGACAGCTGCTTGCTGATATCTTCATGCTATCGTGAAAGAACTTTCCAAAACGTCCGCTGCACCGTACCTCGTCCATAGGCTGCTTCCACGTCATCGTAGTTTCCCTACATAAGGACACTTTCGCCGCTGGAACCTCTTCTTTTCGGCGGCAGTGGCAGCTTGTGTGCCACAATCTTACGATCTCTTCAAATATTTCAGATGAACCGCATGTGAATTTTCTGGCGTTGGGAAGGCATCGGGCCACGTGTGTACCTACGCTTCTAACAAAACAAGTTTGAATCAACGACAGCTGCTTGCTGATATCTTCATGCTATCGTGAAAGAACTTTCCAAAACGTCCGCTGCACCGTACCTCGTCCATAGGCTGCTTCCACGTCATCGTAGTTTCCCTACATAAGGACACTTTCGCCGCTGGAACCTCTTCTTTTCGGCGGCAGTGGCAGCTTGTGTGCCACAATCTTACGATCTCTTCAAATATTTCAGATGAACCGCATGTGAATTTTCTGGCGTTGGGAAGGCATCGGGCCACGTGTGTACCTACGCTTCTAACAAAACAAGTTTGAATCAACGACAGCTGCTTGCTGATATCTTCATGCTATCGTGAAAGAACTTTCCAAAACGTCCGCTGCACCGTACCTCGTCCATAGGCTGCTTCCACGTCATCGTAGTTTCCCTACATAAGGACACTTTCGCCGCTGGAACCTCTTCTTTTTGGCGGCAGTGACAGCTTGTGTGCCACAATCTTACGATCTCTTCAAATATTTCAGATGAACCGCATGTGAATTTTCTGGCGTTGGGAAGGCATCGGGCCACGTGTGTACCTACGCTTCTAACAAAACAAGTTTGAATCAACGACAGCTGCTTGCTGATATCTTCATGCTATCGCGAAAGAACTTTCCAAAACGTCCGCTGCACCGTACCTCGTCCATAGGCTGCTTCCACGTCATCGTAGTTTCCCTACATAAGGACACTTTCGCCGCTGGAACCTCTTCTTTTTGGCGGCAGTGACAGCTTGTGTGCCACAATCTTACGATCTCTTCAAATATTTCAGATGAACCGCATGTGAATTTTCTGGCGTTGGGAAGGCATCGGGCCACGTGTGTACCTACGCTTCTAACAAAACAAGTTTGAATCAACGACAGCTGCTTGCTGATATCTTCATGCTATCGTGAAAGAACTTTCCAAAACGTCCGCTGCACCGTACCTCGTCCATAGGCTGCTTCCACGTCATCGTAGTTTCCCTACATAAGGACACTTTCGCCGCTGGAACCTCTTCTTTTTGGCGGCAGTGACAGCTTGTGTGCCACAATCTTACGATCTCTTCAAATATTTCAGATGAACCGCATGTGAATTTTCTGGCGTTGGGAAGGCATCGGGCCACGTGTGTACCTACGCTTCTAACAAAACAAGCTTGAATCAACGACAGCTGCTTGCTGATATCTTCATGCTATCGTGAAAGAACTTTCCAAAACGTCCGCTGCACCGTATCTCGTCCATAGGCTGCTTCCACGTCATCGTAGTTTCCCTACATAAGGACACTTTCGCCGCTGGAACCTCTTCTTTTTGGCGGCAGTGACAGCTTGTGTGCCACAATCTTACGATCTCTTCAAATATTTCAGATGAACCGCATGTGAATTTTCTGGCGTTGGGAAGGCATCGGGCCACGTGTGTACCTACGCTTCTAACAAAACAAGCTTGAATCAACGACAGCTGCTTGCTGATATCTTCATGCTATCGTGAAAGAACTTTCCAAAACGTCCGCTGCACCGTATCTCGTCCATAGGCTGCTTCCACGTCATCGTGGTCTCCCTACATAAGGACATTTTCGCCGCTGGAACCTCATCTTTTTGGCGGGAGTGACAGCTTGTGTGCCACAATCTTACGATCTCTTCAAATATTTCAGGTTGGTGGCTCCCGTTTTCGTTTTGTGATTAGTGCCCTTGTTTTTGCTGTCACTGCTGCCAAGCTGCCTGTAGTGTGACCTCTGAATATTTATGTGCATTCTCGCTTAAAATGGCTAAGGAAATGTCGAAAGAAACTTTGCGTGAAGTAACTAAAATTTTCAGCGACTTCAAAGTCGAATTGAAAAATGAAATCAAAGAGAATATGAAGCGAGAATTCAAGTCCTTCCGAGCTCCGCAATGAGCTGAGACACATAAAAACTGATCTTCAGGAGATAAGAAAAGAACATGATCACGATTGAAAGTGAACATGAAGAGCAAAAGGCAGAGTTATCACGTGCGCGGGACGAGAACAAGAAGCTTTGTCAATCAATTGGTGACTTGCAACTTAGGGTAACGCACTTGAGTCAGTACTGTAGAAATCACAATATTGAGATTCAAGGGGTCCCTGAAGTAGAAAATGAGAATTTATCAGTCATCGTTACTCAACTTGGAGAAGAAATTGGCGTTTCTATGACTTCGGACGACTTGGAGGCCTCTCATAGGGTATACCTACTAAGCAAGGCAGAACGAGGCATGTTATTGTTCAGTTCAAATTGCGCGGCAAGCGGGACGAGGTACTTGTGCAGTGCAAAAAGAGGAAACTCACTTGCCGTGCTTTAGGATTTGAGAGTGATGCTTTAATTGATGTAAACGAGCATTTGTGCCCGGAATTGGGGAAGCGTATGTTTGCTATGGCATCCGCCAGAAGGAAAACGTACGATTGGAGATACTTGTGGGTCCCAAGTGGCCAAATTTTCGCTAGGAAGTCTGACGGGTCACCTGTGATTCACATTCGTTGTGAAACTGATGTTGAGAGAATATCGTGAAAGAAGCAAATGTTACGCATATTGTTATGAAAGTGGGGTGGTTCCTACCTACCCGACCTTTTGTTTTTGTTTGTTTATTTGTAAATTATTTTTTAGGATATATTTGCCTCATACTGTTAAAAGTACGTTGTTGTGTAACGCTCCTTTGTACACTTTTTTTTTCATTTGAATGCACGATCACTGAGATCAAAACATGATAGTCTGTCTCTTTTGCCTGATGATATGCAAACAGAATTTGATGTGCTCATGTTGACGGAAACATGGTACCAAACAGAAACTGACTGTTTTACTTTGCCTAACTATACACATTTTTCCTTAAATCGGTGTGACGGATCTGGTGGGGGTGTTGCTATGTTAATTCGTTCACAAAATATCTCTCTATGCAGTGATTACTGTATATGTACTGCAGATTATGAAGTGTTATGCGTTAAGCAAAATAATCAAATGCTAGCTGTGGTTTATCGCCCTCCGCAAGGCAATATTCCTAGGTTTTTGAACTTCATCGAGAAAATTCTTCGAATGCTTGTGAAAATAAGTATAAACTTTTCTTAGGAGGTGATATGAATATCGATCTTCTCTGTGATTGTCGTCCTCGCAATGATTATGTTTCCTTGCTCACTTCTTATCATTTTTCTAACCACATTGAGACGGCCACTCGAATTCTACGAGCGTCTACGAGCACCCTGTCAGATTTATTTATTACAAATTACCGTGAGGACAAGGTAATATCTGGTTGTATTTCTTGTGATATTAGCGACCATTTGCCAATTGTAGCTGCTGTTTTTCAAAGATCTCGACGTACTCGTACAAATGCCATTTATATTCAGAACGTTACGCCTGCAACTCTAGACCTTTTTTTTTTCGCACCTCTTTGCAGTTTTTGTACCATCATGCAAAAGTAAATGACGCATATTCTAGTTTCCTCGCTGTTGTGAAGGAAACTTACCAAAAATGTTTTCCCCTTAAAAAGATTAGAAAAACAAAGCGCGCAAAAAAAGGCATGGGTTACTCATGACTTATGAATGGTAATCCGAAAGAAATATGCCTTGTATAATGCCTTTTTAAAAAACAAAGATTTAACGAAATTAAACGAATTTAAACAGTTTCGAAGTCATGTGAAATGCCGCATTAAAGAAGGCTAAGCAAGCCTACTACAGTAACCTGTTCGACGTTACTTCTTGTAGAAGCTCGGAGTTGGTGTTGAATCGCTTAAAGACTATTACGGGGTCTAGCGTTACATTCAAACAATATTGAGAACATTCTTATTGATGACAAGGTAACCTCCGGAAATGAGCTTGCAAATGTTTTTAATAATTATTGTATTAGTGTTGGTGTACGTACCCCCGCTCAAAGAGTAGTGCACAATATAGATTCAAACGCCCACTCGTTGTTTTTAGACCCGACAGATCCAAACGAAGTTCGAACAGTAATGATGAGTCTTAAAAACTCAAAGTATTGATGCAGATAATATGCAAATCATACCTCTCAAATACGCTTGTGGTTACTTGGCCTGCACACTTGCTTTTATTTGAAACTTTTCTCGAAGCAGCGGATAATTTCCCCACCTGATGCAAGTTGCCAGGGTAATTCTATTGCATAAAGGGGGCACCTGGAATGATTTTTCACATTATCGTCCGATATCGATGATACCGGCATTTTCAAAAATTTTGTAAAAAATCATCCACACCCGATTCTCGAAATTTATTGATAAGCATAAATTGATTGCGACTGAGCAGTTCGGCTTTAGGAAGGGTTTGTCCACCGAACATGCACTTCTTACACAAAATGATTATATCTTAAGAAATTTAGAGGCTCGTCTTCTGACTTTGGGCTTATTTTGAGATTTTAGCAAGGCCTTTGACTGTCTAAATAATGACGTTCTTATTAAAAAAATGCATTATTACGGGTTTAGAGGGATAGTATCCCAGCTGATTAGTTCATATATTGGCCATAGGAAACAGTTTATTTCACTAAAGTCAGCAAATTCTGCAATGCTTGATATTAAAACAGGAGTGCCCCAAGGGAGCATCCTCGGACCGCTGCGTTTTATATTGTATATTAACGATATAGTTTCTATAGATAAAGAAGCCCAGTTTATTGTGTATGCGGACGATACGACAGTATTAATAACTGCACATGATGAACCTACCCTACTAGCAAAAGGAAACATCGTTCTTTCTAAAATAGGGATTTGGTCAGAAGAAAATATTTTACGACTAAATCCAACTAAAAGTAAGGCAGTTGTTTTCAGGCCGAAAAATAAGCCAACATCAACAGCTCCTTTATTGTACCTGCAGGGGTCAGTGATTGAAGTCGTAAATAGTGTAAAATCACTCTGTGTCTTCTTTTCTCAGTACATGTCTTGGAATAATCACTGTGAATATCTCTTAACGAAACTGTCTAAAGTTTCTGGCATTTTATGCAAATGCAAGTTTATATTTCCGAGAAAGGTCAAGCTAATATTATACAATTCTCTGTTTTTTTCGCAACTTTGTTACTGTGTTTTAATCTGTGTTACATCAGAAACAAACATAAAAGAAATTCTAATGATACAAAAACGAGTGTTGCGCATTATTATGGGGCTTTAGTTCAGAGATCACGTGGAATGCTTTTTTAATAAGCTGGAAATTTTGCGAGCTGACGATGTTTATGAATATGAATATGAATTGTTGCAATTTTATTTGAAATTGATCAAGACATATAGCCCTTTTCTCAGTGTATGTTTTCTAGAAGAAAGAATTAGCACATATCCGTTGAGAAATCCGTCTCCTTGGATGGTACCGTTATCTCGAACAGGTTCCGGCTGTCAGTTAATTAGCTATAGACTAGCAAGGTTATTGAACGACTTAGCATCCAGAAAAATTTACGTTAATAATTCAAACATTCGGAGCATCAAGAATATATTTTTAAATTGAGTACCAGTTACCTTGTTGCATTTCAATTTGTGCTGTAAAGTATGTGTTCATGCGATTATTCATGTTTATGATGTTGTGAGCTTTTTGTCATTGCCGTGTGAAAAGTTGGGGAGTTTGGGCCCCGTCAAGCCTGGCAGCTTTTTCGCCCTTGTTTCCAGCACCACTGTGCTGAATAAAGTTATTATTATTATTATCAATCCTTCTTACCCTCTCAAAACAGACCTTCACAGCATAGTTCGTTGTGCGCCAACCACTGCAACAATGATAGGGTTATCGCTTCTGATTTGAAGAGAGAGAGGGGGGCGTACGCCTCGACTGTAGTCGTGAGGACACCCACTTCTGTGTGGCCAACAACGACTAGCCGATCCGGCCATTACCCCCCTCCTGTAGCAAATATCATATATCTGAATTACTACAAAAAGGCGTACGCCCCCACGCTCTTCGAATCAGAAGCGGTGGTTGGCGGACAACGTGCTGTGCGATTCATGTTCTGTTCTTAGAAAGTTCAGAAGATTGGATGATTCTGATTGATGGAAGAGGATTTCCTGCGATAAACCAAGAGTTCGCGTAAACGCGGCTAATAGATGCTTACCCCATGTACGATCGACCAGTCGCATTCGCCGTTAGAAATCAACCATATAATCTCGATGGAGTGGTGATGTATTTGTCAGATACCAGGCCTCTGTCTCTCTTCCACGACAGCACTCTAGTCGATGAATCGTGAAACATGGTTACGCCTGTTTGAAGACGGTGTTGGGTGGCTTCGAAAACAGGCGTGTCTAGAGCATGCTGCGCACACGAGCACATCAATTCGCAAAACAATATCCGCATAAAATATCTCCCTTTATGTCTTGGGTAGCGTTACAGCCGATTGCCTTTCACATTTTCTCAGTAACGAGGATATGAGATATGAGAGTCTCGAAATGAAGTATTTTGCATTTGTTACTTTTCTGGTGATGCTGGAAGTCGTTCTTTCGCAAGAGCCATGGGAGAAGTTCACTACATCTGCCAGGTTCATGAATAAACATTTCGGCCACGACAGCCGCGGTATCTTAATGACTCCCAAATATGCAGCTCAGCACAGCTGGATCTTCTCCCGTCTCACGCAATTCCTTCGTCACCGTATCGTCGTCACTGTCCAGGGACACTTCAAGAGTGACGTTTTCCGGGACAACGTTTCGCGAGCACTAGAAGTGACTTGTAACTTCGACGATTTCAGAAGGCTACAAGTATTTTATGCGACGAGATTACCACGCATGCCGTCAATAACTCTACGCGGAAGTGCAACGCTGAGCTCTCCGTCGTAACCGCTCAGGCCGCTATTCTCGGTTATGATTCCTTTACATCGTTGCGGGTAAGCGATCAAGCTTTCGGCAAGCAGGCAGTTCACGAAGGAACAATATATAGATCACCCTTCCTTCATGAAGTCATACACTGTTAAAACAGAACTTCACCTCATAGCGCGCTCATAGCCAACCATCATTCCAGTAGTATAGAGCCGTTACGCACAACGACATCCTTTTTCTAATCCAGTTCTAGGAATTTCGAATCCACCACCCATTTCTAATCCAGGTCAAGCCAGGTCTAATCCAGGCTCCACCACTTCATGGTGATCCATCCAATTTCTATGTGATTGGCTACCCTTCATTGCCACATTTGCTCACTCGCTCATAGACACCAAAATTATCTATTCTATTCAATTCTAAGTTGGTTCATAGGCTTTCAAATCGCTCTTTTTTCTAATCCATTTCAAGGAATTTCTAATCCACCAGCCAATTCTAATCCAGGTCAAGCCACTTCTAAGTCCTCTGGTTGGTTGGTCACAGCTCCACCCCTTCATCCATCTAATTTCTATGTGATTGGCTACCATTAATTGCCACAACATCTGCTCACTCGCTCGTAGACACCAAAATGATCTATTCTATTCAATTCTAAGTCATAGGCTTCCAAATCGCTCACCTGTCTATTGGTCCGGGGGTGGTCACTTCCATTCATTTCTAAAACCTAGTGATTGTCCTATTGGCTGCCTCTCATACATGCTCGATAGACTCATTTGTCATTTCCACTCTCTAGTTACTCGGCCACAATCTTTCAACTGCATATTGCTTCATAATTTCAACCGCAGCATAGACAACCACTGATTGATCAATTCCATTGATTTCTGGGCCAGCTCACAAGCCCCCCCCCCCCAAATTGCATATTGGCTTGGGACGCTTTCTAGTTAATCCAGGACAACACTTCGGAACAGTAAGGACATAGAAAAACACGGGAAATAGTTTTCAACATTTATTAGACACATCATGGCATTCTCAGAGAGATTGTAGTTCTCTCTGGGGCACATCCAGCACACTGGACATTTCCATTAACATCCATGGCGTTTTTCGCATAAGTACCATGTGGATCACCCAGGCGTTCGTCCTTCTCCATCCACGGCTCAGTCCCAGACCACACGCGAGAACAGCATGTCACAGAAGTATCAGTTCTCTTCCCGCACATCTTCTGGAGCGAAAAAAGAATGTTATGAGCTTCACTATTTACATCACCCATTTAAACTTACCATATTCACAGCTTCCGTAAGGGTAGGATTCGATGTCATTGCAGAGGTATCGCTTGTCGTCATATGCCATCAGACTTCTTTTGACATTTCTGATGGTGTACATGCACTGTTTCTTTCCAACTATTGACACGTGCTCATTCGATACGCTCGTGTGATTGAACAAGGTATCGTAGTATGTCTCATGGAGGAGGTGCTTGCGTACAATATTTTTCTTTACCCCTTTAGCTCTTGCAATTTGCTTTTCTCCAGCTAGTTTGATAGAGTACATTTTAGCTTTCAAGCATATTACTTCTTCGATAGGTACACTACCAGTTTCGCTTTTGAATGCGCCAAGTCTTCCACGATTCTTTTCACTGTACAGTGGATGATCCCGATCAAAGGAAGACAAATGTAAGTGGTCGTCGGCGATCGCTCGTAACTGATCTTCGTAGTCCTTGCAGAATAGGCCAAGGATCAGAGAATCCGTGTCAAAGTAACAGGTAATCACCGGACAAGTGAGCTTGCTCAGCAAGGTTTCATAGTAGAATGAGTACATGGTTAATTTACTGAGTTCTAAAATCGTAAACCCAATCTGGAGCGGGAAATCGCACCGCACCTTTCTTTTGCGCATTTCGTACATGACACAATCCGGGGACAAAATTTCCATCCTCACGCATTCTGCCCGACTCCCGAGGCGACTCGCCGTCTCCTCATCGAAGGCTACTCAAATATCACGCATGTTAAATTTATTTAAAAGTGTTCTCCCAAAGACTGCATTATTTGAGAGTTTGTAGAAGTTTTTTTCGAATGCCGTGCCCGAGGCAACACGTCTGGCAACATTGTCCTCGATGTAGGGACGCAGGAATGGCGCCTGGCGAAATTTTAGAATTCTGTGAATTTTTGTCACTCTCATGCCTAATCTACAATAGAGTGCGAGCAGCGCGTAATGAACAACGTACTCGACTTTGTCTTTGCAGGTAAGCAACAGCTTTTTGCTGTTAGCAGGCTGATACATTAATTCTTCGAGAAGCCCTCGCTGGAATGGCGAGAGCCATTCCTTGGGACTACTGCCTTCTCGGGAGCCAGGGGGAAGTACCTCGTTAGAGTGTGGATAGATTTTGGATACTCCAAGTCACATACGTACACGTACCCCACATCTGAATCCGTGGGGTGACGCATAAAATCCACGGAGCTAAAATCCTGGACCCATTCGAAATCACCGACGGGGAGGTGCTTTATCATACTAAATCCATAAAGATTGTTGCAATCTATGTATGATATGTACACCTCCTCTTTATCGGGATCATAGCCACTACACAGAGGGTTGTTAGCCTGCAAATGACGCCTGCTCGCCTGACAGAGCCCACCTCTAACGCCCGATTCGATAGTTCTGTACATGTCCTCTTCGGTGATCAATTCCAATTTTGCCTGCGTGTAATTTAGGGCGCATTGCCACGAATAGGATGCCAGAGAAACACAATGAAGCAATTCCAATCCGCGTGCGCTGTAGCACAGACGTCGGAAGTGCTGCATCACGTCCGCATGTAATATGGCATCCGTTTTCAGGTACAATGCATTATAATCCCTCAAATTTGAGCACCCAAAATGTTCAAATACGAGCAATGCATACTGGTAGTCCTCCTCACTTATATCCTCCCCCGTGAGATCGTTTCGAAAGAAGGATTTTTCTGGCAAGGTCAATTCATCGTAAACTGCGAAAGAACTGACATAGCTGTACGGGAATACACCTTTACGAAGTAAAATTTCGTAGTCCTTTCCAAATACCTGCTTCAAGCATTGGAATGCCTCGGCTCCCCCCATGGATTTGACGGTTTCCACGAGGTCCCCCAACGACGAATTTAGGTACTGCATGGTATCTCTGAAGAGGAAGGTACCAATTTCGAACGAACGAATTTTTTCCATGGAGCTGGCCACAATGAAGGGAGGTCGCTTCCACCCGAGAACGTGAAATTCCCGTAACAGTCCAGCCAGATCATAAGACAAATTGTGGACCATGATCGGCAATTTTTCTCTGGTAGTGCACGCGACGTTACAGGGGTTGCACAGTGTAGCGATATAATTTGTCTCACCCGCAGTACAATGCTTCGAATGATCATGATGCCGGACACGAGGTAGGTCTTTCGCGAATTCCCGTTTACAGTATGCGCAGTGGGTAGCAGCTCTGTGCTTGGCCTGTTGTTCATCGCTCAACACCATTGCAGCGGGGCAGGCGTTCAAGGCAATCATTTCATCACGCATTTCCATGAGTGCCTTCACACACTGCTTTGCCGCATCTTCCCCATGGTGTGTTCTAATGCGCATCACCTTTGAGTCATGGGTACGCACGAGCACAGCACAGAAGCTAGAGGTAATGTGACGTTGCATGCCAACACCACTGGGTGCGAGTACGCTCTCAGTGTCCAACGCAACGACATAGTTGTACTGTTGCATGTACTGTATTTTAGTAAACTCTACAAAATTTTTTCCCGGCTCGCAAAATTCCAACAGGATTTCGTTTATGTCCGTGCAAAGGCGTCGATGTTTCGCCATGCTCTCTTCCTTCACGAAAGAGCGTGTGCAGCGTTCGCATACAAAATGGTTACTTCTTGTTGTCAACAAGCGTTCGAGGGACTTTATTCCAAAAAAATGCTCATCAACCTCCAAAAGATGAATTTTCTTTTCGAATTCCAGTTTTGCGGGTCGCGACACGTGCACTCCCTGATCGACATAGGCGTAGACATACACGGATATCTGGTTTTGGACTTCAAATTCATCCAGATCAGAGAATGAAACAGGGAAGCGGCTTGGCCACCAGTAATCTGCTGCATAATTTTCATATTTTTTCCACGAATTCCTTTCCTGTGGATGCAGGAGAGCGAGTGTATTGTATTTAAAACATTCACCCTCCTTGCGTGCTGGTAAATGGATATTCGTTAACACATTCCTGCGTTTAGCCAAATTTGTGGGAAGTACCCCCTCGCATCCAAACTTTTTAGTTTTCACAGCGGAAATACACATTTGAACTTTTTGGACGTCGGTGGATACAAACCCACTACCCTCACGCTGGTAATTTTCAATGCGCCCGGTGGACTCCTGAATCACGTCCATCAAAGTATTTGCAATAGCTCCGTCGCTGTGGACTTCGCGAGCAAGCGCCATAAAATTAGCTATGTGTGCGGTTATATCCCCTCGATTTTCTTTCATCATTAGAACATCAGAACAAATGCAAAATCTAAAGGGTATTCTTTGCGCTCGCAAAATAGCAATTATATTGTGGAGGTGGTTCATTAAATATTGTCGCAAGTCCTCTACTCCCTGATCGTGAACAGATGCCAATAGCACAAACGCTTTGACGGTACCTCGAAATGCACTATCAGTCTGAAAGAAAGGCAGGAAGGAAATGTCGACATAGGGATGTGATCGCTCGACGTGAGCATGCAATGTGCCAGGTGAAATGTCTGGAGAAGATGGTGAATTCTCTTCCAATGGCTCATCATCACCGATATCATGAGGATCAAAAAAGCAGAACACGCATCTAGGCACTGAAAAAAAAAGAAGCAACACTAAGAAAACGTGCACCACAGAGCGTGGATGAAAAATACTTACTTTTGAAGCGAGCTCCGCACACTCCCGAAGCGATGCGAAGACTGCTGCCTCTTTACACATCCTCCCCACTTATATAGCGGCGACCTCGCTGCATTCCCCAACATGGATGGGTGCGAGGAGTTGTCATAGCCTAAAAATAAACTTGCTCTGCATGTTCAAGGTCGCAGCTTGCCCTTGGCTTCACGTAATGCTCAGTCCGCCTACACCATTGCCGCACCTGAGCGCAAAGTTCGCTATCATCACGTGTCATTCCGATATGCAAGTTGCTTCCATGATCAGGCGCACAACCATCCCTTTTTGTTCACAGTGGCTGTGGAATTTCAATAATATTACTTAAATGAAACAAGTTGCAGTGAAATGCAGATTCATCTCAGACAGGAATTTCTACCCTCAGCGTTAAACCCTCAGATACCAGCATTTCTGCTCGAATAGCAAAATATCTATGACTTCAAAAATTAAACACATGCTAACAAACTACCATCAACTGACAAAACACCCATTTCTGCTGTCAGATAATTATTGCATAATGCTACATGCACAGCCGCATCGTCGTAAAGAAACCACAGGACAAGGGTACACAAATTCACTTAAGCGATGAGGGAAAAGGCTTAAGACCTCAGGAATAATCGCAGAGTCACCACACATCGCTACGCGGCTAGCACAAGATAACAACAAGATACTAATGGCGGGTAAAATCGTAACACTGCTAAACAAGCCCCAATATGCCATGATGACGTCACACACCGGGAAAAAAGCACACACGCGCGCGCACACAGCAGCTCAGGAATGCACAAGGAGAGGTGCTTTATTGGAATTTCTACTCCTGGCTCAGACTGCTCAAATACCCATAACTGCACGATTAAGCACTGCTTACTTCATCGAGCACCCAACAAAATCTAACAAACAAAAACAAACAAACCCACTTTCCATGATAGAACACTATTCAGCTTTACCAAGTGATTTTCTTCTGCTTTAGCAGTGAAACAATAAAAGAGCCATGAAAAATTACACGTACTTTTGCTTGAATAGCTATAACTGCAAAAAAAAAAAGAAAGAAAAGAAGAAAAAGCGAAGCCCATGCTAATAAATGGAGGAAAATGCACTCATTTCTGCTATCAGATAATTATTGCATAATGCTACATACACAGTGGCGTTGTCCCTGTGTAAAGAAAGCACAGGACAAGGGTACACAAATCGAATTGGGAAAATCACTTCTACTCGCGCAGCATGATACGATATACGCTGATATATATATTTTTTTTTACGCGCGAAAATTGCAATAAGAAGCCACTGCTACGCAAGTGCAACAACCCTTATTTTTAAACTAACATTTCATGCAATACCACATAAATTTATCACTCGAGTCACACGAAAAGGCGTACACAATGTACTTACTGGTTAAGTGGGGTCACAGTTGCACACACACACACACACACACACAACACAGACACAACGAGCGACAGTGAAAAATAAGAAATTACACGCACTTCTGCGCGAATAGCAAAGTGTCAAGCATGACAAAACACATTTTCTACCACCAGAAAATTATTAAACAGAATAATACAATCTTCGCAAAAACTAAGCTTGTGTGGCAAACACACAACCTGAGGGACACACCCATTCACATCTGCTTTCTGAATTTGTTATACATGCGTGAGCGATTCGATAAGAATATAAAGCACGATGCTTGGAGAAAGCATATTTCATGGGTAGCTCAATCTACTCTATTGAAAATGCGATAAACCTTATTTTTCAAACAAAAAAAAAAAATCACAGTCGGCATAATATACGGCAATATCGGCAATATCACTGAAGTCAAACACATTGAACTTACTTGTCAAGTGGGGTCCCAGTTGCACAAACGTGCACGCACACTCACACATTTTTAGTGCCTCACAACGAGCAAAAACCCGAGGTCTATTCACAGCCACATAAATTCATATTATTCCTCACGTCAATAATTATCCAACCATCGTCAAAACGGGGAACACGCATATGCCAATGCGAAACAATAGGCCTTCCCGCCGGATGTAATACGATATCGCCAGTCGACCGTCCCAAAGCAGAAAAGAAACACAGCATCTCAGGAATGCATGTCGCCTATACATCCAAGAACAGCGTGCAGCAATTATAATACAGAATAGGATTCATTTCTTTGTACTTTTGTTTGCTTGCATATAAATATTTCACAAGAAATATTGCAGAGTGTAAAAGGAGAACTGCATTCGCTACACCCTGCTCTTATCATTTTTAAACAAACCAGTTTTCATAACCACACTACCATTCACTAAATAGGGGAGTCGCTAATGATTCAAATAAGATAAAATATCATTCCATCATCATTGATTGCAAACTTCACGCAAGAATAAGCAACTGCTGCGCGTCGTATTTTTCTTATAAGAAACACCAAATCTCACCGTGTTAAACACCAACAGCAACGATTTTTTTTATTTTGTATTTATTTTTGTCGTTTCCAGCAGCTTAATACTTTGTGCGAGTCATAAAAAATTTAAAATTTCTGATCTGCTGTTGTTAAAGTGATAAAACAGTGCGCCTGAACCGCGTCCCCACGCGAGCCGCATCCCGGCCCGTTCACGCAGTTAGGACATGCTTGACGCAATGACGCGCGCTCCGTTATCGTTTCCCCCGTGCGGGCACACTGGTTTATCACTTTAACAACAGCAGATCAGAAATTTTAAATTTTTGATGACTCGCACAAAGTATTAAGCTGCTGGAAACGACAAAAATAAATACAAAATTAAAAAAAATCGTTGCTGTTGGTGTTTAACACGGTGAGATTTGGTGTTTCTTATAAGAAAAATACGACGCGCAGCAGTTGCTTATTCTTGCGTGAAGTTTGCAATCAATGATGATGGAATGATATTTTATCTTATTTGAATCATTAGTGACTCCCCTATTTAGTGAATGGTAGTGTGGTTATGAAAACTGGTTTGTTTAAAAATGATAAGAGCAGGGTGTAGCGAATGCAGTTCTCCTTTTACACTCTGCAATATTTCTTGTGAAATATTTATATGCAAGCAAACAAAAGTACAAAGAAATGAATCCTATTCTGTATTATAATTGCTGCACGCTGTTCTTGGATGTATAGGCGACATGCATTCCTGAGATGCTGTGTTTCTTTTCTGCTTTGGGACGGTCGACTGGCGATATCGTATTACATCCGGCGGGAAGGCCTATTGTTTCGCATTGGCATATGCGTGTTCCCCGTTTTGACGATGGTTGGATAATTATTGACGTGAGGAATAATATGAATTTATGTGGCTGTGAATAGACCTCGGGTTTTTGCTCGTTGTGAGGCACTAAAAATGTGTGAGTGTGCGTGCACGTTTGTGCAACTGGGACCCCACTTGACAAGTAAGTTCAATGTGTTTGACTTCAGTGATATTGCCGATATTGCCGTATATTATGCCGACTGTGATTTTTTTTTGTTTGAAAAATAAGGTTTATCGCATTTTCAATAGAGTAGATTGAGCTACACATGAAATATGCTTTCTCCAAGCATCGTGCTTTATATTCTTATCGAATCGCTCACGCATGTATAACAAATTCAGAAAGCAGATGTGAATGGGTGTGTCCCTCAGGTTGTGTGTTTGCCACACAAGCTTAGTTTTTGCGAAGATTGTATTATTCTGTTTAATAATTTTCTGGTGGTAGAAAATGTGTTTTGCCATGCTTGACACTTTGCTATTCGCGCAGAAGTGCGTGTAATTTCTTATTTTTCACTGTCGCTCGTTGTGTCTGTGTTGTGTGTGTGTGTGTGAAACTGTGACCCCACTTAACCAGTAAGTACATTGTGTACGCCTTTTCGTGTGACTCGAGTGATAAATTTATGTGGTATTGCATGAAATGTTAGTTTAAAAATAAGGGTTGTTGCACTTGCGTAGCAGTGGCTTCTTATTGCAATTTTCGCGCGTAAAAATATATATATATATATATCAGCGTATATCGTATCATGCTGCGCGAGTAGAAGTGATTTTCCCAATTCGATTTGTGTACCCTTGTCCTGTGCTTTCTTTACACAGGGACAACGCCACTGTGTATGTAGCATTATGCAATAATTATCTGATAGCAGAAATGAGTGCATTTTCCTCCATTTATTAGCATGGGCTTCGCTTTTTCTTCTTTTCTTTCTTTTTTTTTTGCAGTTATAGCTATTCAAGCAAAAGTACGTGTAATTTTTCATGGCTCTTTTATTGTTTCACTGCTAAAGCAGAAGAAAATCACTTGGTAAAGCTGAATAGTGTTCTATCATGGAAAGTGGGTTTGTTTGTTTTTGTTTGTTAGATTTTGTTGGGTGCTCGATGAAGTAAGCAGTGCTTAATCGTGCAGTTATGGGTATTTGAGCAGTCTGAGCCAGGAGTAGAAATTCCAATAAAGCACCTCTCCTTGTGCATTCCTGAGCTGCTGTGTGCGCGCGCGTGTGTGCTTTTTTCCCGGTGTGTGACGTCATCATGGCATATTGGGGCTTGTTTAGCAGTGTTACGATTTTACCCGCCATTAGTATCTTGTTGTTATCTTGTGCTAGCCGCGTAGCGATGTGTGGTGACTCTGCGATTATTCCTGAGGTCTTAAGCCTTTTCCCTCATCGCTTAAGTGAATTTGTGTACCCTTGTCCTGTGGTTTCTTTACGACGATGCGGCTGTGCATGTAGCATTATGCAATAATTATCTGACAGCAGAAATGGGTGTTTTGTCAGTTGATGGTAGTTTGTTAGCATGTGTTTAATTTTTGAAGTCATAGATATTTTGCTATTCGAGCAGAAATGCTGGTATCTGAGGGTTTAACGCTGAGGGTAGAAATTCCTGTCTGAGATGAATCTGCATTTCACTGCAACTTGTTTCATTTAAGTAATATTATTGAAATTCCACAGCCACTGTGAACAAAAAGGGATGGTTGTGCGCCTGATCATGGAAGCAACTTGCATATCGGAATGACACGTGATGATAGCGAACTTTGCGCTCAGGTGCGGCAATGGTGTAGGCGGACTGAGCATTACGTGAAGCCAAGGGCAAGCTGCGACCTTGAACATGCAGAGCAAGTTTATTTTTAGGCTATGACAACTCCTCGCACCCATCCATGTTGGGGAATGCAGCGAGGTCGCCGCTATATAAGTGGGGAGGATGTGTAAAGAGGCAGCAGTCTTCGCATCGCTTCGGGAGTGTGCGGAGCTCGCTTCAAAAGTAAGTATTTTTCATCCACGCTCTGTGGTGCACGTTTTCTTAGTGTTGCTTCTTTTTTTTTCAGTGCCTAGATGCGTGTTCTGCTTTTTTGATCCTCATGATATCGGTGATGATGAGCCATTGGAAGAGAATTCACCATCTTCTCCAGACATTTCACCTGGCACATTGCATGCTCACGTCGAGCGATCACATCCCTATGTCGACATTTCCTTCCTGCCTTTCTTTCAGACTGATAGTGCATTTCGAGGTACCGTCAAAGCGTTTGTGCTATTGGCATCTGTTCACGATCAGGGAGTAGAGGACTTGCGACAATATTTAATGAACCACCTCCACAATATAATTGCTATTTTGCGAGCGCAAAGAATACCCTTTAGATTTTGCATTTGTTCTGATGTTCTAATGATGAAAGAAAATCGAGGGGATATAACCGCACACATAGCTAATTTTATGGCGCTTGCTCGCGAAGTCCACAGCGACGGAGCTATTGCAAATACTTTGATGGACGTGATTCAGGAGTCCACCGGGCGCATTGAAAATTACCAGCGTGAGGGTAGTGGGTTTGTATCCACCGACGTCCAAAAAGTTCAAATGTGTATTTCCGCTGTGAAAACTAAAAAGTTTGGATGCGAGGGGGTACTTCCCACAAATTTGGCTAAACGCAGGAATGTGTTAACGAATATCCATTTACCAATACGCAAGGAGGGTGAATGTTTTAAATACAATACACTCGCTCTCCTGCATCCACAGGAAAGGAATTCGTGGAAAAAATATGAAAATTATGCAGCAGATTACTGGTGGCCAAGCCGCTTCCCTGTTTCATTCTCTGATCTGGATGAATTTGAAGTCCAAAACCAGATATCCGTGTATGTCTACGCCTATGTCGATCAGGGAGTGCACGTGTCGCGACCCGCAAAACTGGAATTCGAAAAGAAAATTCATCTTTTGGAGGTTGATGAGCATTTTTTTGGAATAAAGTCCCTCGAACGCTTGTTGACAACAAGAAGTAACCATTTTGTATGCGAACGCTGCACACGCTCTTTCGTGAAGGAAGAGAGCATGGCGAAACATCGACGCCTTTGCACGGACATAAACGAAATCCTGTTGGAATTTTGCGAGCCGGGAAAAAATTTTGTAGAGTTTACTAAAATACAGTACATGCAACAGTACAACTATGTCGTTGCGTTGGACACTGAGAGCGTACTCGCACCCAGTGGTGTTGGCATGCAACGTCACATTACCTCTAGCTTCTGTGCTGTGCTCGTGCGTACCCATGACTCAAAGGTGATGCGCATTAGAACACACCATGGGGAAGATGCGGCAAAGCAGTGTGTGAAGGCACTCATGGAAATGCGTGATGAAATGATTGCCTTGAACGCCTGCCCCGCTGCAATGGTGTTGAGCGATGAACAACAGGCCAAGCACAGAGCTGCTACCCACTGCGCATACTGTAAACGGGAATTCGCGAAAGACCTACCTCGTGTCCGGCATCATGATCATTCGAAGCATTGTACTGCGGGTGAGACAAATTATATCGCTACACTGTGCAACCCCTGTAACGTCGCGTGCACTACCAGAGAAAAATTGCCGATCATGGTCCACAATTTGTCTTATGATCTGGCTGGACTGTTACGGGAATTTCACGTTCTCGGGTGGAAGCGACCTCCCTTCATTGTGGCCAGCTCCATGGAAAAAATTCGTTCGTTCGAAATTGGTACCTTCCTCTTCAGAGATACCATGCAGTACCTAAATTCGTCGTTGGGGGACCTCGTGGAAACCGTCAAATCCATGGGGGGAGCCGAGGCATTCCAATGCTTGAAGCAGGTATTTGGAAAGGACTACGAAATTTTACTTCGTAAAGGTGTATTCCCGTACAGCTATGTCAGTTCTTTCGCAGTTTACGATGAATTGACCTTGCCAGAAAAATCCTTCTTTCGAAACGATCTCACGGGGGAGGATATAAGTGAGGAGGACTACCAGTATGCATTGCTCGTATTTGAACATTTTGGGTGCCCAAATTTGAGGGCTTATAATGCATTGTACCTGAAAACGGATGCCATATTACATGCGGACGTGATGCAGCACTTCCGACGTCTGTGCTACAGCGCACGCGGATTGGAATTGCTTCATTGTGTTTCTCTGGCATCCTATTCGTGGCAATGCGCCCTAAATTACACGCAGGCAAAATTGGAATTGATCACCGAAGAGGACATGTACAGAACTATCGAATCGGGCGTTAGAGGTGGGCTCTGTCAGGCGAGCAGGCGTCATTTGCAGGCTAACAACCCTCAGTGTAGTGGCTATGATCCCGATAAAGAGGAGGTGTACATATCATACATAGATTGCAACAATCTTTATGGATTTAGTATGATAAAGCACCTCCCCGTCGGTGATTTCGAATGGGTCGAGGATTTTAGCTCCGTGGATTTTATGCGTCACCCCACGGATTCAGATGTGGGGTACGTGTACGTATGTGACTTGGAGTATCCAAAATCTATCCACACTCTAACGAGGTACTTCCCCCTGGCTCCCGAGAAGGCAGTAGTCCCAAAGGAATGGCTCTCGCCATTCCAGCGAGGGCTTCTCGAAGAATTAATGTATCAGCCTGCTAACAGCAAAAAGCTGTTGCTTACGTGCAAAGACAAAGTCGAGTACGTTGTTCATTACGCGCTGCTCGCACTCTATTGTAGATTAGGCATGAGAGTGACAAAAATTCACAGAATTCTAAAATTTCGCCAGGCGCCATTCCTGCGTCCCTACATCGAGGACAATGTTGCCAGACGTGTTGCCTCGGGCACGGCATTCGAAAAAAACTTCTACAAACTCTCAAATAATGCAGTCTTTGGGAGAACACTTTTAAATAAATTTAACATGCGTGATATTCGAGTAGCCTTCGATGAGGAGACGGCGAGTCGCCTCGGGAGTCAGGCAGAATGCGTGAGGATGGAAATTTTGTCCCCGGATTGTGTCATGTACGAAATGCGCAAAAGAAAGGTGCGGTGCGATTTCCCGCTCTAGATTGGGTTTACGATTTTAGAACTCAGTAAATTAACCATGTACTCATTCTACTATGAAACCTTGCTGAGCAAGCTCACTTGTCCGGTGATTACCTGTTACTTTGACACGGATACTCTGATCCTTGGCCTATTCTGCAAGGACTACGAAGATCAGTTACGAGCGATCGCCGACGACCACTTAGATTTGTCTTCCTTTGATCGGGATCATCCACTGTACAGTGAAAAGAATCGTGGAAGACTTGGCGCATTCAAAAGCGAAACTGGTAGTGTACCTATCGAAGAAGTAATATGCTTGAAAGCTAAAATGTACTCTATCAAACTAGCTGGAGAAAAGCAAATTGCAAGAGCTAAAGGGGTAAAGAAAAATATTGTACGCAAGCACCTCCTCCATGAGACATACTACGATACCTTGTTCAATCACACGAGCGTATCGAATGAGCAAGTGTCAATAGTTGGAAAGAAACAGTGCATGTACACCATCAGAAATGTCAAAAGAAGTCTGATGGCATATGACGACAAGCGATACCTCTGCAATGACATCGAATCCTACCCTTACGGAAGCTGTGAATATGGTAAGTTTAAATGGATGATGTAAATAGTGAAGCTCATAACATTCTTTTTTCGCTCCAGAAGATGTGCGGGAAGAGAACTGATACTTCTGTGACATGCTGTTCTCGCGTGTGGTCTGGGACTGAGCCGTGGATGGAGAAGGACGAACGCCTGGGTGATCCACATGGTATTTATGCGAAAAACGCCATGGATGTTAATGGAAATGTCCAGTGTGTTGGAAGTGCCCCAGAGAGAACTACAATCTCTCTGAGAATGCCATGATGTGTCTAATAAATGTTGAAAACTATTTCCCGTGTTTTTCTATGTCCTTACTGTTCCGAAGTGTTGTCCAGGATTAACTAGAAAGCGTCCCAAGCCAATATGCAATTTGGGGGGGGGGCTTGTGAGCTGGCCCAGAAATCAATGGAATTGATCAATGAGTGGTTGTCTATGCTGCGGTTGAAATTATGAAGCAATATGCAGTTGAAAGATTGTGGCCGAGTAACTAGCGAGTGGAAATGACAAATGAGTCTATCGAGCATGTATGAGAGGCAGCCAATAGGACAATCACTGGGTTTTAGAAATGAATGGAAGTGACCACCCCCGGACCAATAGACAGGTGAGCGATTTGGAAGCCTATGACTTAGAATTGAATAGAATAGATCATTTTGGTGTCTACGAGCGAGTGAGCAGATGTTGTGGCAATTAATGGTAGCCAATCACATAGAAATTAGATGGATGAAGGGGTGGAGCTGTGACCAACCAACCAGAGGACTTAGAAGTGGCTTGACCTGGATTAGAATTGGCTGGTGGATTAGAAATTCCTTGAAATGGATTAGAAAAAAGAGCGATTTGAAAGCCTATGAACCAACTTAGAATTGAATAGAATAGATAATTTTGGTGTCTATGAGCGAGTGAGCAAATGTGGCAATGAAGGGTAGCCAATCACATAGAAATTGGATGGATCACCATGAAGTGGTGGAGCCTGGATTAGACCTGGCTTGACCTGGATTAGAAATGGGTGGTGGATTAGAAATTCCTAGAACTGGATTAGAAAAAGGATGTCGTTGTGCGTAACGGCTCTATACTTCTCATTCCGAATGATATCATGTATGTATTGGTTTGTTGAAAATTGGAGGAGGCGCCTATCTGGGACAGATTATCTTGTCCCCAGATATGCACCTCCCCTCTGTTTTGAACAAATCTGATAAGCACCTCCCCTCTGAATGATATTATACGGAATGATGGTTGGCTAGGAGCGTGCGGTGTGGTGAAGTTCTGTTTTAACAGTGTAGCGAGACGTTCCCATTGCACAGAATAATGCACTATCGGAAATGAACTGCCCCGCACAGCACGCTCCTAGCCAACCATCATTCCGAATAATATCATTCTGTGGCCTGATTTGTTCAAAACAGGGAAGAGGCACATATCTGAGACACACAGATTGAGATAACCCTATCATTCGTTGCCATGGTTGGCGCACGGCCTGCTATGCGGTGAAGTTCTGCTTTTACAGTGCAGGGCGTCGAAGTTGGAGGGCGCCTACGAGCTCTCCTGTATAGGCATACACTCTTAAAAATGAACTTCACCACATAGCACGCTCCAAGCCAACCAACATCCCGAGTGACATCGTTCTCTCACATGATTTGTGGAAAACGGGAGGCGTACGCCTTTTTGTGACTATTAACATTTCTGCATAAGTGTCACAAAAAGGCGTACGCCTCCCGTTTTCAACAAATCAAGGAAGGGAACGATATCACCCGAGATGATGGTTGGCTAGGAGCGTGCTATGTGGTGAAGTTCATTTTTAAGAGTGTATGCCTGGGCAGCATATGCGAATGGATGAGGGTGAAAAGCCTGTCAGTATCCACTCCGAGCTTAGGGGGCTCCGCCACTTAGACAACTTGGCCACGTCCAGAAGCAAGCACTCTCTTTTTTCTGCCCTCGTAAAAAGGTCACACACGTCTCTCGGCCGCTTGGCCAGCGTATACGCTACTAGCGCCCTGGCCCACAGTGAGCGATCGCCTCAACATCCTGCTGGGTTACCTTCAGTGCCATGGCGAGAGTTTGTACCGGGTGTAACGCTCGACGTTCCGGGCCTTCATAAAAAGAGGGAATGTAGCCCCCTGGTCGCTAGAACGGCGGCTGAGAACCTCATAACTGACGTCTACCACTCACATACTCTGGTATTCACTCATGGCTCTATTGACGATCGTACCAAAAGTGCCACGTGTGCCTTCCACATCCCGTCAGTGAACGTGTCCTGGCAAGAGAGATCATCGCGTTACCCGATATCCTCCACGACTGCTGAGCTCCTGGCTCTCCTGCATGCAGATGCTGCGGTCCAGGTACGAGGGTTTGCCAGAGCAGTCCTACTCACAGACTCGAGAAGCGCTCTATGGGACGTGATGAACCCCATGTGTGACAACATCTTAGCGCGAAGCATCAGAAGATCGTGCGCCCAACATAAACAAGCTGGAGGCGATATCGCCTTCCAATGGATACCGTCCCACGTCGGTGTCGGCGGCAACGAAAGGGCGGACCAGCTGGCGTCCTCGGCACACCTGGGCTGCAGCAATGTTTTGCCAACTCCGGACGACGCCGACAGGCAGATGTCTGTTCAGCTCCTTGTTGAACAGCGCCACCCTGGAATACGGGACATCATGCATCATAATCGCCCTCCTCTTCCCACGAAAAATGTTCCTCGAAGCATCCAGACCATGCTCCATAGGCTCCGCACTGGGTGCGCGTTCACCAATTCTCGGCTGTTCAAGATAGGCTCTAGGGGTGACGCCTGCTGTGGCCACTGTCAACAACCCGAAACAATCGAACACGTCCTGCGAGACTGCCGAGCATACCATTCTGCGCGCGAAACACATCTCCCTCGCTCCACCTCGGGATCGCTAGCAGACATCCTCTACCCCGCTGGTTCTTCTGCCGAACGTTCCGCCAAAGCAAGAAACCTCATTCTCTTCCTGCTGAAGACAGGCCTTGCTGATCGACCCATCTAATACTGTACTCTCCCCGATGAATTCGTGCACCTCACTGCATCCCCATCCTTCAACCTCCTCTCTCCTACATCCGTCCGTCCTTCCTTCCTGTTTTGTTTTGCTATGCGTTTTCCTTTTCTTTTTTTGGCTATAGTCGTGACGACGCCCACTTCTGTGTGGCCAACAACGGCGAGCCTATCCTGCCATCACCCCCCCCCCCTCATTTTTGAGAGTGTAGTTCCCTACAGTAGCTCTTGCAGCCGAGTGGACTGACCGATTACTGGAGCTGACCTGCAGCGATGCTTCAACAATGCTCGTTTTGCTCAACAATGTTGCCCTTTGCTCTGGCTTCTTGACGCTTCTGGCTTCTTCTGTCATATGACGCTGTTGTGCAGCAGCGGTGGCGCTGAGCCAACACTATTCCTTGTTGGAGGTGTGCTCCGAGGGCTATTCTGTCGGCGGCGGGGCACCGTACATTTCAGTACCGGCTGCGACAGCGGCGCCAAACACACGCGAGGAATCCTTTCCAGCGCGGAGTGTCTAGCAACACTAGCAACGACGATGCTATCCAGGACGTTCTTAGACGTCTTGCCTCCCTAAAGATGCGTGCCTGGGAAGATTTTGCGGCGTTGCAGGCAGCTGAGCGGTGGTCGCAGGAGTCCTGCTGTTCGCGCCTTCTTCTTGGCCGCTTTTTTCGTCGCCCTCCAAATGCTGCTGCGGAGCTGGTGCCCTCTGGCGGGTCTGTTCAGGCTAGTCCTGAAGGCGTTCGGTCAATTTTTCGTGACCACTTCGCCGCCTTGTACGGCGCAGTCGTGTCTGCTGATGCCGCAAAGCAAAACTTTCTGCCGACTCACAAGCACTTCGTCCTTAGCGCAGATCCGTTTACTCTGGACGAGTATACGGGCCGCCGTTAAGGCCCTGCGAACTGCACTCTAAGAAAAACGGGTTGAAAAGGGGTAGAAGCGCATCAGTTCTCCACGACCTATTTTCCCTCTACCGACAGCAGGTTGAAGTAGTGCTATTTCTGCCCTTTTACTCAGCTCTCTACCCCTAACAGTAGAACCACTGTGGCAATTTTATCACTGCTAGGGTTCAAGTAAATATTTTTTTCTTTTTGTGTGTTTCATAGCAGGGTCACTAATGGAAGTGTAAATGGAGTCACTGATGTGACGACAGTAGTTGAGGTTTACTAATCCTGCGCACAAAGGCGTTTGGTCCACCTTCGAGGTCACTGTTCAAGAGATTAGCCAGAGCGACCAAACACAGAGTGTCTGCGCTTGCGCGGAATCGCTGATTGCGTAAAAGGGCTCCGCATAGAGACGAAAGCTGAAAGTTACAGACTGTGGGTTTGCACGCCGATATTGTTGCACCGAAGACCATGCGTGCGGCCTAATGGCTATGCTGAGTCGGGAATTCGCATCTCCGTGGTGGAGGGCGTTGTCGGTTCAGCTGCAATAATATGAACATAAGCAAGATGGAGGACAGAATCAGGTGAGTAATTTTGATATTCAACATTATCCTTCCCGAACGTATTATATGCCGTGATCAGATGTGTTTTGCGCAGTGCGTGTTCGGCTTGATCGTCATGTTGCCGGACACTTTTTAAGGATCTTATGAAACTGCAATATCACCAAATGCGTTTGTGTAATACACGCAGGTCACCATGACAACTTTGGCACGGCACCTTATCAGCGCCCGCCGGATGTGACTACAGGATCCACTTCGAAAATGAAGAAACGGGGCCATAACATACGGTGAGCCGCTGTTTGATGGGAGAAGGTACTCATCGCTGGAGTCTTGGTTTTTGGATGTTCTCAGTGTTATTTATTTATTTGACTTGTGTGCACAGCCAGCCTTGTGTGTGCTCTGATAGCCTTCTTCTTTCTGTATGCTTATTTCTGAGGGAATCACACACGTAACATATTTCTGAGGAGTGAAACATGTACCGTCGTTATTATTTATCGCTTATCTTAAATGCTCTATTAATGCCATTTACATTTCAGTTGAATTCATCCGTCCTGCCACGTGTTCCTCCGGGCAGATATTACACACCGAGCGCATTTCGTGTGTACTTAGAGTGACACAGTAGTATGAAACGTCAAGCCCTCAGAAGTCATCCCGATGCCCTTGTTATGGTGAATCGATGTGGAATTTATGTGCGAGACAGTCCATGCAAGTGCTGTGCAGTCTGATAGATGCAGCAATGAAGTCGTCTGTGTTGTGTCGTGTTTTCTTTCGTGTCTTCGTGCTCAGGCTTCTTCAATATAGATGTACTATTCGCATTGGTAAGCGCAAGTGCACAATTCCAATTGTGACGTGGTAATAAAATGCTGTGACCAGTAACTGTTGTCTATATATTCTATCTCATCCACACAAATACTATACTTCAAGTTTTTCTCAAAAGCGCAGAAGTCCTTCCTGAAAGGCGGAGTAAATAGTTCCCTACAAGGTCTAAGTGCTCCGTCATTACGGGTAGAGATATGCCACCGGTAGGCAGAGCGCCAATAATAGTAGAGATTCTTACTAGTTCCGGTAAAAATTATCTTCCAATAAGGGAGAACAGTTCTACTCACGGTAGAACTGCCTTCCGGGAATGCTAGAGTATTTAGCGTCAAGATGGGGAGATATTTGTCATCCTTGGGGTAGAGGTGTCTTCCACATGGATAGAAAAGAATAGACCCCCCAGAGGAATAACAGTTAACCATGTAGGGGCAGAATTTTGCCACTAACAGGGTAGAATTCTCTTCACACTCAGGGGTAGAACTGTTCTACCAGTGTGGTAGAAATGAAGAGGTAGAAGTGTTTCTACCCCTCACTTTCTACCCCAAAAGGATTGAAAATCTGTAACAACACACTTCTATCCCAAAAGGTAGAAAATTACACCTTTTTTTCTTAGAGCCGGGAGACCTTCCATGGAAGGTCTCCCGGCTCCAATGGTCTCCCTGCAGAACTCTATAAGTGCTTATGGCGTACGCTCTCCGCTTTCAGCGTTATTCAATGGCTGCTTGGCGGACGGCCTCCTATGCCCCTCCATGCGAGAGGGTGTAGTAACGCTACTATGCAAAGACTCGTCTAGGAAGCGGGACCCGAATGTGTACCGGCCCGTTTTCCAACTTAATACGGACTACAAGATAGTTTCGACCGCAATTCTGCGTTCTTGTAGTTCCCTCCTGTCAGGTCTGTGCTGTTCCTGGACGGTCAATCAACTTGCACACACAGGCCCTGCTTGACGCCATTTACTGGGCGCACAGCCGTCAGCGACCCCCGGTACTGGTGCCTTTTGACCAGAATAAGGTGTTTGACAGGGTGCATCGTGGGTATATGTTCCGTGTGCTGGAGGTGGCTGGCTTCCCTCTGGTGCGCTGGATTAAGGCCCTATACAAAGATTCCTCTCCCGCTGTCGGCGTAAACGGGTGCGTTTCCGATAGGTTCCCCATGAAGACCGCTGTGCGGCAAGGCTGTCCTTTGTCCCCGACGTTGTATGCCATCCCTAGTAAAAAAAAAAAAAATAACAGCCTGGATCCACTGTGGAACCAGCCTGGAAAAGCCATTCCAGGCTGGCTGGCTAGGCTGGCCAAAGCTGTTTCCATGCTGGGTCCAGTGCTGTTTGAATTTCCATTCTGAGACCATCCAACTTCCATTCGGAAACCAGGACGGTTCCCTGCTGGAAATGGGATGAAATGGAAAAAGCCAAGCTGGAAATGGGATGTCCCAGCGAGTACGCTGTGCTGTGGCAGATTCTTGGCTGTGAATGCTGTGAATATAATTTTGGCTCATATAAGCACACAAAAAGCCGAAATTAATTTCGCAAATGTGTGCAAATGCTTTATTTATGCCCAAATATAATAAAATAAATAAATAAAATAGTAATAAAAATAAATAAATAAAATAACACATAAATAAATATCCAAAAGTGGGCAAGGTTATGCACAGAACACCACGTACATGACTAGATTGCAAAACAAAAAAATTACTGTTCATTGGCTTCACGCTGCGAGGTGGTGGTGGTGGTGATGGTGAAATGGCTTGCCGTTGTCGGCCTCACGTAGGTGGGCAAAGTCACGACTTACGCCCTGGGGGAATGTGCGTCCTGGGCCGACTTCTAAGGGAGACGTGACGTGAGCTTTCCTGGCCTGTCAAACAGAAATTATAGCCATAATGCTCTCATCGTAAAATGCGACTACCCGCCATCGGCATCAACTCAGAATCTGCTTTGAACTGGGAAACGTCGGTTGTCGTGTTGGCGTCTAAGGTACACCCTGGTAATTTAGGTGTTCCCTCCTAAATTTCACCTTCGCCGACCGAACAAAAATGTGAACGTCTTTACATTTGTATAGTCGTGTGCTCTCTTATGCATCTTGTTCCTGAACCCGCGCACGAGCTCTATTACGACAAAGGGTAAGCGGTGTGTGTAGTACGGTTGATCCTCAAGTCCTAAATCTGAACCAAGGGGTACGGTAGTGACCCGATACTTATCTATAGATATCGGAACTGCCATCATGATGCGTCATTGTCGCTCTTGCACGGCACAGACTTACTTTGTCGGTCAGTTAAATGAGAACGAGCGCCTGGCAAGTGACTGCACATGCATGCATCAAACTTTGCATCAAATTGTGTGATATCACATTGTCGTCTTACAGTGTTGCCACTGTTGCCACTATTTGTAGTATATTTGTTATCATACGTATAATGGGGTGTTAGTTATTCTTATTTAAAATATTTGAATTTATTGCTGATTGTCACTTTGTTCATTTGTTAGCGTGTTTCCAGTTCCTGCTTTGTGCAACAATTTATCTTCTATAAGTTGCTTCTATTTGAGCGGAACCTCCTGTCTTGAAACACGGGTTCCAGGAGAAGGTAGGCTGAAGTCCAAGCACTCCTACATCGGGACACGATGGACACATATTCCGGCTGGAGACCTCCTGCATATCCAGCCTTGTTCCAGCCTGTGTCCACTGTGGAACTCGTTCTAGACCATTCTTTATCCGGCTGGATGCAGCCTGTTTCTGGGACAAGCCCGTTTCCAGGCTAGATCCAGTTAAATTCGAGGCTGGAACCATCCTGTTTCCAGGCTAGATCCAGTTATATTCCAGGCTGGAACCAGTCGAATAATCCAGCTGGAATTCCCACTGCATTTCCAGATGGAATTTTTACTAGGGATAGTCTTTAGTCCTATCCTAGAAACCTTAGCAACCTGCCTTCGACTTGTTATGTTTCCGTTGCCAGCCTCGTGGAACCTTCCTCTGTTCACGTATGCAGATGACCTCTCCTTAAAGGGACCGAAAAGTGAATATAAACCTATCGAAACTTTATGTTCAGCGAAAAGCGTGAACCTTCAAAAGTTCAAATATCGAAGAACTCCGCTGAAATCGCTGTAGTTTTTCTGTAATCGAATTTTCCATAATTGCATGTCCAGGGACCTAGTAGGAAACCGGGCAGTCTGTCAACAATTGCATGACCCCGCGCCATCTGTCGAGGAACGCATGTAATACGCGCACTTCCGGGCGCTAATCCGGCGAAAACGAGAATAGCAGTGAGCATTTGTGACAAATTTCTACGTCTAGAATGTCGAGCCTCTTGATCATGAGTGCGTTGTAATTCCGCATTCGAGAACTGCCGCTCACACAGAACTGTGGTTCGTGCGTTAGAGTGCTGGAAAGTGTGTTCTTCGCAGCAGAAGATTCCTCGTCCAGAGATTAATCGAAGTCACATTTGTCCTCAGCAGTAGCTCACCGTGCCGTGAACATGGACTGCTTTGTAAAATTTCCATGTATCAGGGAGAAGCACTTGTGTAAGCCGCAACAAGCGCTGTTTTTTCGTCGTGCAGGTGTTCATGTGTGAAATGCAAACCGACGGATACTACGGATGGATACTACGGTTTTTGCTGCCGAGAGGTAGAGAGTGCGTGTGAAAAGCAGACAGACAATTGCATCAGAATTAACGAATAGTTCGAAATACTGTGCCTTGACACTGAAGTACTGCAAGTGTCTTTTACATATATCCGAGAAACCGAAGATGATGGCAACATACACGGCAGGGCCGTGTGGTCCTTACGCGCTACTTGAATGGCAAACTGGACGGAAAACCCTTATTTCTGCAGGAAATTCCGTTATATCACCTGTCGGCCATTCACAAGATGGATATGGGGTGCTCCGAGAAAATACAATAGAAAGTACTCCACTGGATCTCGGTCTGCGTCATGCATGCTATTAGGGATGCTTTCCCATCAGTGCGCTGACTTGTAGAAATGTTGATGTCAGCATATTTTCATTTCTTGTTTGCTGCAAGTTTTTCTCGTTTGCATTTTCTTTGCTGTCACGGCATATTATAATTACTAGTTTGTTTCTGGAGGGTTAAGTAACCTGTGGGCATAGATGTATTTGTAGGTTATACTCATATGTCTCAATTGTATATGTGAGGAGCAAGTAAGGTAATTTTCATCAGTGTCATTCAGCTGAACTGTGATCATAACCTTTTAGTATACTTCTTAGTGACTACGTTTCCAAATGTCAATTAATACTTGAACTAACATTGGGATTTAACACTTAACTCTGTTTTGCTAAACGGAGTAACTGATTCATTATGACGTCACCAACTAACATTTGTATAGGAGGACCTGAGGGCTGACTTCAAGTATTATTAACCCTTGATCTCGGTTCAAAGTTAACCATGCACCATTGGCGTTCATAGTACTCCAAAATGGCTAAATAATTTATAGCATAAGTTATCTGTTACTGTAATTGAGATGTACTTTTGTAAAGTACTTTTGACAGCCCTGCAAATTGAAACTGGCTTCAGTGTACACTACTAATGCATCGTAACGTTTAATTGAAATATAATATAAGAGCAGAAGCAACATTTTGTCACAACTCAAACTATCTCTCTCTTTTTTATTGTCCAGAGATTTAGGAAAAAGAGTAGGACTTCCTGCCCTCTGATGTTTCGACGTACTTGATAGAGTTGTAGCACGTGCAACAAAATATACAAGCGAAGGATAAACAGTTTTGTCTTTCCCTTTTGAATTTAACAAGCTAGTTATATTTTACCATTTGTGCACTTTTGTATTCTCTGTTGGTGAAAAGACTGCAGGGACAATAATGCTGCAGATCCAACAGTGACCTGTCATCTTGATGAAGATGAGAACTTTTCTTCATGCATGCCAAGTGAGACGAAAGAAAAGTACTTGTAATGAAGGATGTACAAAAACAGTCAATCTCCGTCGACTAAAATTTTATACATGTGGATGTTACCAAATCGTGTAGTTTCCATCCAAAGGTAGGACTAGCAACGTTGTTTGTTTGTTGTTGGTAGGTTATTGGCATGTTGATGTGCTATACCGTTATGGAACATCAATATAGATAGAGGCAAACACAGTAGACAGCGTGATGGCTGCAAACTCTCAAGTGAAGATTTATTCAACAGAACAAGAACATGAAAGCATGAGTAGAAAAGGCAGTGCCCATGCAATGCATGGAGAACCACATTAATCTCTGAGAAGATAGGATGGGGAGAGCAATAAAGAAGCATGACGGTTGCGCCTGAGATAGGGGAACTCCACAAATTTAGGACCAATATGATGTGGTAAGCTTGCATCCCTTACAAAAATGTTTAACTAGATCCTATAGGAGTTGTATAGAAATGCCTAGATAAAGCAGATTGAATTTCTATAGGAATACTATACAGTTTTTATGTACTCTTAAATATATTTTCTATAGATAATTGGTGACTGGTTTCTATAGAATCTGGATACAGGCGGGTGGATACAAATCCTATACAAAGCAGTTAGGAACTGTAAAGAAACTGAATAGAGATTGTATTGAGTAGCTGTCCGAATTTTATACATTTCTTGTTCGATGTATATACGGCACGTATACGTTGTCTTTATTTGTGATGCTTGGTGTTTGACTGCATAGCCCTGAGGAACATGCAACAGTGACGAGGTTGTAAGGTAAAACACACTCAGATTTATTTACATTTTATGTACAAAATCACTGTTGTGAGTCACTCAGCTCAAGCAGCATAGAGGCGAGGCTCCTCTTTATAGAGCAGCAACTGATGCCCCATACTTACTGGACGTGTAGTCTGGTAGTCTACGTTAGGTGAGAAAATACATTTCGATAGGGGCTATGTCTCTATACAGAATGGATACAGAATATATACATTCTGGATTCAGATGTCTCCACAGAAAATAAATTAATTCGATAGCTGCAGAGCCTGTTACTGATAGTGCGCAGGTATCTAGCTACATAATGGTGAGAAAATAATGTTTCATGGAGGTTTTATCTCTATAAATAATGGATACAGAATATATACATACTGTATTCATATGTTTCTATAGAAAACATACAGAGCCCACTAGTTAAGCTCTCTATATAGAACCTATGCAGTTTCTATCTACAAGATAGACACTGGATACGCTAGATAGGCATTCTATAAAACCCCTATAGAAAGTAGAAATTCATTTTTGATTTTTGTAAGGGATGGCTCACTGCAGCAGTGACACACACTCAACAATTCCAGTAGTAGGGCTTAAAAGACAATGAACTTTCACTGTTTCAATGGTCATTCAAGCGTAGAGGATGCATCACTAGAAAATTAATTAGCGTTCCTTAGTCATATAACTACACCTCTTCACACAGGAAGTATTCTTCTACCATTCAAACCAGCTAGCAGTTCTCATCGGTTTCTTCTCCTACTGTTGACATCGTACTAATGTTCTGCACCTGTCCAAAGACTCCATAAATGTCAAAAAGTCTGCAACACCTAACAAATCTACTGCTTCCGTATCTGGACTTTGCATACCTGCGTTCAGCTATTGCTGTCGTGTCAACTTGAGTGCCTGGATCACACAACACGTAGTAGTCTGGCGCCACTTCAACACTGGAAGGCCCCTAAAATCAAATTTGTTGATGTTGACAATATTGAGTGCGGGACAAGTAGAATAACATAAGTTAAATGGAATACGTCATCGTTATATTATAATTTATACATCTGTGACGCCTGTACATACCTAAAGAGTTGTGTTGAACTCGTCACCTCGGTGAAGCAAAATCACTGGTTACTGAACGGCTGTTTGCTTCGGACGCCTTCGCAATTCGCCGTCTACGGCATCTTCTTCGTAGTCATCGGCAGCAAAATAAGCTCAGCACACACGCCACGACTGTCGCATCTAATAGCCGAGTGTTTCGAACCACATTCGTTCTCGCGCTCTCTCCTCTTGTGACAGAAAACCAAGATGAACGAACATGATTTTTCCATCCCCGAACACCAAAACTACACCAGGCATATGTAGCTATCCTGAATACGTGATGTAAGACTTCACAGTCGTATCTCTTCTTAAAACCCTAGAATGAGGCTCGTGCCCCATTCCTCTTCCTCTTTATTCACGTGTCGGCACCTTACATAGGCCCCGGGGTGCTGGTTTCGTCCCTCCTGGGATGATATTTGCATATATTGCAGATTGTGGCTATGTGCATGTGACCATCAGGAGTGACATAACCAATGGTCTTAAGTATGCCTTGTTTCGATGCCGTTTGGGTAACAGTGTATGGGCCTTGTGGCGTAGTCCTCATCCCAGGTAGGCGCCTCTGTACTAGGATAAGATCGCCGAGTTTGATGTCCGGGATGCGATTGCTGTGACGACGGTCGAAGTTTAGCTGCATAGTTAGCCTGTACTTGTTGATCTGATCCAAGTTGTTGCGCTTCTCGGTTAGAATGATTGTATCACTGATGCCTAAATCCTGATCAGCATGGAGAATAGGTGAGCGGCCATGTAGAGCAAAGTAGGGAGAGCACCCTATAGCTTGGTTGGGGGAACGATTACGATGATGCGTTGCAGCTTCCAAACATGGTTTCCAACCACAGGGAAAATCAGGATACATGTGTATAAACTGCTTGATATCGCGGATAGCACGCTCAGCCATTCCGTTTGCCGCAGGGTGGTAGGGAGCTGTGAACTTCAACTGGACATGTCGTTCTTGGGCCCATGTGGCTAGACGCTTGCTTGTGAACGCAGGTCCATTGTCACAGATGATGGTCTTAGTGCTTGTGAAGATATCCCGTTCCAGCATGGCAATTACGCTCATGGTATCTTCCCCCCCTGGCCGTGTGTTAATTACTCGAGTGTGTTCAACGATGGCAAGCAGAACTGATTGGGTTTTCCTGATGCCCTCAGACTTTTTACGTAATTCAGCAAAGTCGAGGTGTATGACTTCGAATGGTACTGATGAATGGTGAGGCAACGTCATGCGATCAGCTCTTTGACGAAACTTGAGTTTGTTTCTTTGACACAAGTCACAAGAACGAACATAGTTTCTGACGTCTTGCTTCATACGTGGCCATGTGAAACGTTGACATATCTTGCGATAAGTTGTTGAGATGCCGTCATGGCCACCAGACTCTGGGCTGTCATGGTAGAGGTAGAGAACTCTGTTTATCATGGTTCAAGGAACTTCGTACCTGCCTTCCTTGAGGATTATCGGCTGAGTGCCTTCCCATATTAGTGAATCGGAAAAAAATGCGGCGGTGAGATGCTCGAGCCCAAGGCGAGACATAGTCTCCGGTGGCGCAGCGGTAACGCGTGCGCTTGGAGACTGGGAGGTCCGCGGTTCGAATCCGCGGGCCGGCTGTGCCGTCTGGGGTTTTTCCTGGGTTTCCCTCAGATGTGTAATAGGCGTATGCCGGCACAGTTCCCCTGAAGTCGGCCCATGGACGCAGCTATCCTCCCCCCGAACGGATTCCGCTCGGTCTTCCACTTCATCCTTTCCTCTCCTCCTCTCCACCACCTTTCCCTTCCCGAGAAACATGCCGCCTAATCAGGCAGGCAGACCTCTCGGGTTCCTCCCAACGACACTCCTCCTCCTCCTCCTCCACATAGCATCAGCGTCTGTGAGGACCTTTCCTGGCTTGTAGTGGATCTTCATATCAAATTGTTGGAGCTCTGAGGACCATCTTGCAAGGCGTCCATTGAGGTCGGCAGATGTGAGGATGTGTGTCACGGGTTGGTGATCTGTGAACAAGTTGAACGTCCTTCCATCAAGGAAGGTACGGAAGTACCTAACTGCTTTTACAACAGCGAGAAGTTCTTTCTCTGTTGTACTATAATTGAGTTCCGTGTCGTTGAAGGTGTATGAGTAGTACCCTATAGCTGTCATTTGTTGGGCGGCGGGTTTCATCACGTCACGCTGGTATAATACAGCGCCCGTTCCAAAGTGGGAGGCATCGGTACGCAGCTCAAATGGTAACTTGAAATCTGGTGGTGTCAAGATGGGGTTGGAAGTGATTGCTGCAAGAATGTCTTGATAAGCAGCTTCGCATTGCGTAGTCCAGTGGAAGCGAACGTCCTTGCGAAGTAAAGCCGTTAGACTTCTTGTTCTTGCGGCGTAATCCTGGACGAACGCACGAAAGTGGCCAGCCAGTCCAAGGAACACACGCAGGGAGTGTACATCGTAAGGCTTCGTCATGTGCTTGATCTTCTCCACAGATTCCTCTTTAGTTGTTTTGGTCATGCCGTCAATTCGCCTGCCCAGGAAAACAACACTAGAGCTGAACCAAACGCTCTTCTCAATGTTGATTTGGAGGTTGGCATTACTGAGTGCTTGTAGTACCATATGGAGATGATGGTAATGTTCCTCTGTTGATCTCGAATAGACTAGAATATCGTCTATGTAGACATGTACGAACTTGCCAATAAATGGTTGGAGTACAGATGTCATCATTTTTTGGAACCACGCAGAGGAATTTTTCCACCCGAATGGTAGACGATTGTACTCGTATAAGTCAAACGGTGTGACAAAGGCCGTGTACTTTTTTGTTTCCTCTGTTAAAGGGATTTGCCAAAATCCTTTGCAGAGATCGATGCAAGAAAAGGTTGTGCTCCCACCTGTTTGGTTGATAATATCATCCACATGGGGCATGCGAAACGGAAAAAGGTCGGTCTGACGGTTTAAGAGCCTATAGTCGGTGCACAACCGAAACGAGCCATCGGCTTTGGGGACAATAGTTATGGGTGAGGCAAATGATGATGTTGATGGACGAATTATGTCTGCGTCGAGCATAGCCTGGAGTTCTTGCTGCAGCCAGTTCTTTTTGTCAAGTGATAAGTTATAAGGTTTTCGCCGAATAGGTGTGGTATCCCGGATTGTAAACGGAACCTCCAGCGCCGTGGTCGGTGAAGGGAATCCAGTGCCTGGTATCAACTCTGGGTAGAGGCTGTGTACGTCAAAGTCTCTGGGAACAGCAGCAGGAGCAGCGGGAATCTGTAGTGAAGCGTGAATACGGTCATCTGCAGTAGAGACTGTATCGTCCCAATAGATATTGAGTTTTAGGCGTTTAATATCTGGTCGTGAGAGTAGCACGTCATAGTCCACGTCAGAAATGACCAGAGCGTTTGTGGTGATAGTTTAGTTGGAAATCCGCAGGGATACCTTACTCCACTGACTGAATATCTTAGAAGTGCCATCGAACCCTTTGACACGTACAGTTCTCCCTTCATACACGTCCTCTGGAGATAGAATGCGAGTGTTGACGAAAGTGATTGAGGATCCACTGTCTATAAGGGCACGTGCAAGGATGTCGTTGACACGTACGTCGATGTAAATGAGTTTCGTGGATACAAGGTAAACAGCTTCATATTGTGTCTTCGGGTGGAAACCAGCACCCTTTTTTGTTTTTGTGTATTTGTTGGACGGCCTGGCCGCTTGTGCGGTCCATGAGGCGGAAAAATGCGTTGGCTTGAGGTTGCGTTGCTGGCGTTTCCTACAGCATCTGGACGTACTGTTGTGGCTGGTATTTCATGTGTGCTTCGACATACACCAGCGTCGCGTAGGCATTGCAACACTGCTTCGGGATCTCGTGGTCCGCGGATCTTTACGACTTGCTGAACATGAATGGGTAGTCCGTGTATTAGCAAAGCAACGACAGAGGAGCTGGGCAGCTGTGGCTCGGCAAGCTGGAGTAAGCCTAATTTTTCGAAATAGTAGTCAGTGTATGAACCAGTAACATACTTGAAGGTTATGGCGTCATTCCACTGAGCCACTTTATCCTCGCCGAATGAGAGAAGGAGGCTTTGTTTCCATGACTCCCAAGTTGCCTGGTAATGCTCAAGTAGGCGAGAGTCATACCACATCCTGGCCGATCCGAGAAGGAAGGTTCGTAAATTGTCGATTTTTGTCCGATCTGTTAACCAATGGTTATGCTGGCACGCGTGTTCGTACAAAGGCATCCATGACCCCGCACCCCTACTACCGTCAAATTCCTCCGGCTTGAATAAGGCTGATGGGCGAGATGAATCCTCCCGGACAGACATGGTGCGAATTAGGTCAACAAGGACTCGCTGTTGTTCAGCTAACTGATTCTGTTGGTGCTGAAACATGGATAACAACGTTGCCGTGTCTCCACTAGCCTGCGAAGCCGTCTGTCGCGTCTGTGAGTTCCGAGGAAACTGGACTAGCCGATCAAAGTCATCGAGCTTCATATTGACTTTAAAAGTGCCCTGAGTAGCAGGTGAAGAAATGTCGAGGTTTGCCTTTGAAGCCACATACTGAAGGAGGTCTTGGTGGTCGGGGTGAGAATCCAGGTTGAAGCTGTCCTCTCCGACGCAGAGTTGTACATGTTACTCGAAAAAAGTAATTGATTACAATTACTGTTACTACTGCGCAAAAAGTAATTCTTTACCGTTACGAATTACTTCATCAAAAATGTAATACGTTACCGATTAAAAATGTAACGCGTTACTTTTCCCGTTACTTTTAAATTCTGGGCCATAGCAAAGCCAACAAGCCTGCAGTGAATGCAACCATGCAGCTCTTGTTGCAAACTCTATTATGAGACACCAACATACGTGATAAGTGAAATTCACAAATACATTTGAAAGCAACATACAAAACACATACACGTGTTTGTTACAGATTTATATACACATTTAAAACAACATCGAAACATCCGCTTCGTTTTGTTACTATTGTTATGTTCAGCCCGCACAATTTATAAACACTGTCACCTATTTTACTGTTGCTGCAGTAGGTCGCGGTTGTAAGGGATTATCATATTACTGTGGTGTGCATGGAACACGTGTGGACTAGAGACGGCCGTCACAGTCAGTGACCACACAGTGACAGTGACCTCAGTGACGTCACAGTGACCTCTGCGTCATTGCCTGAGTCGAACACGTGGTGGAACTGTAGAACAGATTGGGTTGCTGAAAAGGATTTCCATTGTTGACAGATGGTTAAAAAAGTAACCAATTACTTAGTAATTGACTACAGAGAATTGTAATCAGATTACTTGGAAAATTACTTGCTCAGAAAATTAATTGATTACGTTAAAAAATTACTGAAAAGTAATTGATTACTAGTAACGCAATTACCAGTAACGCGTTACGTACAACTCTGCTCCGACGTCACAGTGTCGCACCTTCGGCCCTTCGGGCGTGGCTTCTAGGAGGAATTCAACCCACATTCGGTTGTCGGCTGCGCCAATGTAAGACTTCACAGTCCTATCTCTTCTTAAAACCCTAGAATGAGGCTCGTGCCCCATTCCTCTTCCTCTTTATTCACCTGTCGGCACCTTACACGTGACACAGCAGCCACGAACATGTCATCTACTCCCACTTACTATTTCGCGCGACCAACATGACCACCCACGACGTAAACAATAAACGCGATTACACAGACGCCCTTGCAGATGGCGCGGTGGATCGTAAACGTAGCGGCGAAGTAGCTGAATGCTTTATTAACGTAGAAACTATGGAAGTGAGCGTCATTTTTAAAATGTCGTTTAGGTGTAAGATACTGTGCGTCAACTTTGTTCTCTATAAAATAAGCTCCCGCGTGGTACGGATTGACCAATCCCTGGGAGCCCTGGACCGGAAACCGCCGAAACCCAAGTTTCTCTTTTTCGCCGTTTGTTGGCAGCACCGTCCATGTTCCTGCAATGTTCAAAATATTTATACGTGAAAAATATCCCGAACTGAGAAGTAATGCTTTCTGTGCCTTATCAAACAATGACGTTGTGCACGAGAGTGGGCAAAAATATGGGGGTTATTTTTCACTTTTCGGTCCCTTTAATACTCAGTAACGAGGACTCGATAGGTCGTGTTCACGTTATGTTAGAGAGATACGGTCCTGTATCGAGTGCATGAATCAACGGAGAAAAAATCGCTGCGCTGTTCATTAATGTCACTCGCTCCTGTCCGTCTCCATTCAGGATCCCTGCTAGGAACGAGGTGCGGATCCGCAGTATTCATTATAACAGGACTGGGGTCTCTTCTCTTTCTTGGTTGCGTGTTCACGAGCGCAGCGTCTCGGTTCTCACTGATTTGAGAGTCCTAGTGCTCCCTATCTTCTGTAGAGCTCGCCTGGTTTTGTCGTGGTTCCTGAGCAAATACTGGTATCACGGGTCAGTTTGCCTTCCTGCTCGTCAGGTTTTCCTTGCAGCAACTCGTACGGTCTTTCGGTTCATCTGGGGCAACGGAGCTGAGTGGGTATCCTGTGCACGTATGTACCAGCCGAGAGACGTTGGCGGTTTGCGGGTGCCGCACGTAAAAATCAAGTGTCTTGCGCTCGGGATAAAGGCAATTTTCGACGGCCTTAGTGACCCTGGCGTACGTCTGTTTCGCCCGCTTGTGCAGAATAGACCGCGCTCTGAGTTTGTGGCCTCGCACTTGAGAGAGTAGTTTTGAACGTCCGTCGCCTAAGCGCATCATTCCCGTCCGAGGATTTCTGTGTCTGGTACGTCAAGCAGCTTTATGCCGCTCTTCTGGAGCTCCTTCCGACGGCGAGCTCGGCTGTGCCTCGCCCGATCGCGTGGCTTCATATTACGGCGGGCTGGTTGGATGCGCGCCGTGCAAGCTTGCAGTGGCGTCTTGCACACGACGTTTTACCTCCCAGGGACAGGTTGTCCGGCTTCGGTTTGACCAGGCCTTTTTGCCCTTTCTGCCCTAACTTTGAAACGTCGGAGCACGCTTTCTACTCCCGTCTACTGTCATAACTGTCTACGCCAAGATTTTTTGTGGCGCAAGGCTGAGGTGCTATACGCGTTCCGTTCATTCGGTGGGGGACGGTCCAGTTAGTGAGCCCGCTCCCAGTTCCAGTTTGCGATAAACGCCAGTTTATCCTCCTGGAGGTAGAAATAAAAAAAAGCTCCGGATAGCACGTTGCATAGCTGTGCACGGTGCCCGTGCTCGCACCGCCGTCGAGGTACTCAACAGGGTCAGAGCGGGCATCCGTAGAGTGCTTTACAGGGAGAGGGCAGTCCTTGGGGCCGTCCAGTTTGGAAGGCAGTGGCAAACATCAGCGACCATCTTCGAAGAAAGCAATGGTAGATATGTCATCCGCTTCTAATATCCTTCGTGCTGCTGTCCCACGTGCAACTCTCCGTGAGTATTGGTTTGTTGCGATGTGGCATCTAGCACGTACATCAATCCCAGACCTGCCGTGAGCTCGTCTTCGGGTGTTGGCGTTGCGATGGTTGTAGACTAGTGCGTTTGCTACGTTAAAGGGAGCCAGCATCCAAGAGATATGGCTGGTCTTCCACCATGATGCCAATACATGTGTTTCACCTGGGCACGTTTAACTTCTTTCCTCGAGAACACTCTAATCAGTTTTCGAACCGTGCACTTCTCCCTCCACGATGAATAACGCAAGAACGGCACGGACGAACAAGTGTTATTCATCATGTTACTAATTCAGCGCCTTCTTCATCTCCTTCCACTTGTTTCTCCATAGGCTGTGGTGCTTTGCAAGTCAAGCAACCAGTCTCTCGGCGACGTATGCTTGGAAGCTGACGAGTAATCCACCAATAAATACAACGAAAGCGGGCCTCAAATCGCCCACCGTGAAGGCGGTGACCCCCTGATTATCTTGAGTACTGGTTCGTTGACTGTTCCTTTTATATGAACTCTTGAAGTCGTCCAAGGACTTCGTCCTCTCGTACAGTCCTGTCTCGAATCCTTGTGTTATCAATTTTTTGGGGGCTGCCCTGTAAGGGGACCTGTGTTGTACGACAGGTCCCGAAGGCGTCTCACCGTCAATGACCTCTTCAAAGCGGACAGTCTCTTTGGGGGCAATCTTTACTCAGTCGTTCAAATCCGCAGCTTTTGCATATAAACTGAATGTCTTGCAAGCAGGGCAAAATGACAGAAGCAACCTGGAACATGGTCAACACCCATGCGCTTCAAAATCATGCGATGAAGCTGCAATTACTCCCAGTTTTACTCATTTTTTTTTCTTAGAGTGCATAAGGCGATGCCTCATAACTGGGGTAAGGCAACGCTTACCTGACGACTTTTGCAAGATGGCGGGTTTCCTATTCGTTAGGCTCAGCACTCCCATCAGACGGGGTTGTTGAAATGCATATAAAGAAACGTCGAGTCTATATTTTTAGTTTAAGTGTATGACGTTCTTCCGCTTCTGTGCAATATTTACCTTCCTAACACTTTCGCTTATCTTTGAAAACGAGTGCTCCCGATACGGAAGTACACCCCTGTCGAGATACGACCTTTTTGGCCTGCCGACTCTACACTATGGTTTGCGAACATTGAAGCTCAATTCCTCCTGCGTGGTGTTATACTACACAAGTCGCCAAATTCTACTATCGTCGTCGGTGCGCTTGGCCCCAACGAGGCTGCGGAGGTCCGTGACATCATCACCGACCCTCCGGTGGACAACCCGTATGACGTCCTGAAAACTGTCCAGACCAGATGCCCCACTGCGTCTGAACATAAGCGGTTCCGTCAGCTCCTTGACCCCCGAAGTCCTCGACGACCATGAGCTCTCACAACTCATCCGGAGTATGCAACAGCTCTACTAGGCGAGAGCGCTATACTTCCCTCGACGGGCCCATACTCCTGGACCTTGTATCGCCAACTGTAGGATGGGACAATCGTTAGCTTGCCCACATCACGCTTCAAAAATAGACCACAAAATAGCAACCGCCTGAGATCCCTCAGAGGCTTTCATTGGGATCGCAAGCGCCACCTGTGGCCACCTGGACCTTTTCAGAAAAGTAAGCGTGGCACGCAAGGGCTTATGGGAACTTCGAGCGCTTGGAAGTTTTACGAGACGGTTCGAGGCGGAGGTACAGGAAGAACAACAACATTCCCGGTGTGCGCACCCGCAGTGTCACCCGGGGTAAACTATAACCGAAGCAGACGACAGGGCAGTGTCCCTCAATGTTCCCATGCTGCTTTGCGCCGTGCGCTTGGTGGCGCGCGCATCTTTTTAAAATCGTATATTGTTCCTTCAACGCCTGCCCAGCGCGGTGCGCATGATACACACGACGTCCACCAGGTTTCCCGTGACGCCTTAGCTGAGACGGTAGGCAAGATTACCGACGCAGACGTGTACCGAAGGGCCAGTAAGAGTCCTGCAATGAACAGCAATGCAGATGAATGCGAACAGGCAGCCGAAGACGTCGGAATCAGCACACAAAGTTTGGCATCACAGATACATTTCCGATTGTGTACTGTGTTGTGTACTTTAAGTACTGTTGCCCAATATTTTCCCATCAAGTACTCAAGTACCTAGCTGGAAGTCAAGAAGAAGAGAGATCTGAGTTTTGTGTCTAGCGGCATTTTTGAACGAGAGGGCGGAGTGCTCTCCTCTTTTTTCACATTATACCGAGAGATGCAAGAAAAATAAATCAGGAAAAAATATTTTCCACTAGCACAGCTGGTTGCCTGAGCAACTGCATATTAACAGAAATTGTGCACTCTGTTACAGTTAATACCCATGGGCAAGCACTACCTGGCTAGGCTTTGGAATTGGCATTTACAAAATAATGGTTACAGTAGCCGTTGTAAGCAGCATATTCACAAGCACAAATTCGGAACACACACTCTTCCTTAGTCTAGTTTTTTTCAGGTACTCTGTGCTTTCCTTTAAGTACAAATTTGGGCACTTTGCCCATCACTGCAGATAACACTAACAACAACTAAAAGATTTGGCAAGGTGGAATTGTCACTCGCCAACCCACTAACGTCGGTATTTTTATTTTAAGGTACAGGCAAAATATTGCCCAATAATTCTTTCGGAGCCATGATGGCAAACGTGTAGAAGCACAATAGCCGCAGCCGCGGTTACATGAACTTGACAGAAACGGGTCGAGTTGACTTATCGCATCACCTCACATCAGCCCTCCCTAGAAGACTAGTTGACACGGCTTCATGGGAGAGGATTTGCTGCGATAACCGAACTCGACCCGCTCCGATCGAGTTCATGTAAACGCGGCTAATATAGGCTCTAACCGCATCAACCAGTTAAATTTGCCGTTAGACATCCCATCAACCGTATAATGAGAGCCGTGATGTATTTGTAAGATACCAGGGCGCTATCTATCTTCCACGACAGCACTCTGCTCAATGACTCAGTTGTCTCGACGTAAACATCCAATTATTATTATTATCTGCTCGATCTGATCTGCGCCTGTTTGGAGACGGTGGTGATAAAACAGGCGTGTCTGGAACATGCTGCGCACACGAACACATCAATTGGCAACACCTGCGGAAAATATCTCCATTTGTGTCTTGGACGGCGTTAGAGCAGATTGCCTTTCACATTTTCTCAGTAACGACGATCGGACAGTCTCGAGATGAAGTCTTTTGCATTCGTTACCTTTCTGGTAATCTTGCAAGTCATTCTCTCGCTAGAGCCATGGGAGAAGTTCACTACATCTGCTAGGTTCATCGACTACATGAACAAGCATTTCGGCGGCGACAGTCTCGGTATCTTAATGACTCCCAAATGTGCAGCTCAGCACAGCTGGGTCTTCTCCCGTCTCACGCAGTTCCTTCGTCACCAGATCGTCATCACTGTCCAAGACCACTTCAAGAGTGACGAGTTCCGCTACAATGTTTCGCGAGCACTAAAAGTGATTTGTAGCTTAGACGATTTCACGAGGCTACAAGTACGTCATCGAACGATGAAGCCACGGACGCCGTCAATAACTCTGTACGCGGACAACGTCGTATCGAGTGCATATTTTCACACTCCCACCATCATAGGAACATTTTCGCACATATTTCTAATCAATAGTACAGTGTTCCTAGCACCGGATTTTAGTCAGTATCCCTTTACGAAGCTTCCTTTGTCACGGCTACCGAAGGCTGAATTTGCCAGAAAATTTACCGAGCCTGCCTCATTAGAACTCAACGGAGGGACACTTAGAGTAGACTGCGTCCATGGTCCTGTATGTGGAAACACAAACTCTATTACTCTCTATGAACACCTCCGTCACAAGAACTGCAGCGTCGATCCACACGCAACCCTCTCAGAGACACGACTGAATCCAACCAACGGCAACGAGACATTTATACCGGATATGTCGCAGTTTTATAATTTTCTGTTAAATGCAACGGACATGTTACTGGACCCGTATAACTACGATTACTGGGCATTTAGCGCCACTACCGCGTACTTTGGACCCTGTTATTTCGTACTCTTCGGAAAGGCTCGGACGCCACAGGCAAAAGAAGTGGTCATTCTCTTGCCATTTAGCTACGAAGTCTGGATGTGCGTATTTTGTGCGGTGCTATTTTGTTCTACCATGACATTCCTCGTCTTCAAAACAGCTACTGGAAGATCACCCACCTTTTATAGATTATCGTGCTTCTACACAACCTCACTTTTTTCGACGGCCAGTCCGGGGCTGCAGGCATCTGATCATCAGAGATTGACGTCTATTCGAATTATCCTTGTGTCGTGGCTCTTCTTTGTGCTGACGCTGTCCACTGTCTACGAGGGATCTCTAACGTCTCTACTCCGAAGTGTCCCACTAGAAGATGGAATTTATGACACGGCGTCGCTGTTTCGACACAGCGGTAACAAGAGTGTGTGTATATGTATTTACCGCACACCCCACGATATCTGGAAAAAGATGATTTTGAAGGGCGTAGGTGTTGGCTATGTACCAAGATGTTTCTGTCCTCTTGCAAGACATTTAGTTTATCTGACAAAAGCTGACGACTTGAGCGAGTGGAGCAAGGTTGCTCCAAAAGACACTGTCCGCTTTGAAGAGGTCATTGACGGTGAGACGCCTTCTGGACCTGTCGTACAACGCAGGTCACCTTACAAGGCAGCCCTGAAGAAATTGATAACACAAGGATTCGAGGCAGGACTGTACGAGAGGGCAAGGTCCTTAGACGACTTCAAGAGTTCTTATAAAAGAAACAGCGAAATAACTAATCAAGATGATCAGGGGGTCACTCCCTTCACTGTGGCTGATTTGAGGCCCGCTTTCGTCGTACTCATTGGTGGATTACTCGTCAGTTTCCTAGCATACCTCGGTGAGAGACTGGTAGCTTGGCTTGCAAAGCACCAGAGCCTATTGAGAAAGAAGTCCGAGGAAATGAAGAGCGTGTTGGATGAATAACCCCTGTCCGTCCGCGTCGTTCTTGCGTTGTTCGTCATGGAGAAAGAAATGCAGGATTCGAAAAATTGGTTCCTTGAGCCTGTGAGGGAAGAAGTTAACCGTGCTGAGGTGAAATGTGTTAGCGTAAGAGTGATAGTGTATGTCTTGTCGGCTTGAATTTGGATTCCTTGAAGTGTGGTTATATCAGCCACGGTATACGCTATATCCTATATACGCTACTCATATATACGCTACGGCATCACCTGGTATATCAGCCACGGAGTGTTCCTCTGTGTCGCCCAGGAACACCAAGTCCTGTCTACACTCTTAAAAATGAACTTCGTCGCATAGCACGCTCCAACCATCGTCTCGGATGATATCGTTATCTGCCCTGATTTGTTGCAAACGGGGGTAGCTACGCCTCTTTTATGACAATTATGAACAGCATCAGTGTCACAGAAAAGGCGTACGCCCCCCGTTCATTTTTAAGAGTGTAGGCCATAATAAGCTCTAGAATGCCTAATTTGATTATACGGGGTGTTCGCTCTAACTTGCCCAAAACTGTATTTAAAGCGAGCGATAAAAGAGAAACGACCGCTACTTTTCAGCTACCTGACTAAGAAACAGGTGCTACCAGTGAAGCAGTGCCTGTTTCTTACTCAAGTAGCAGAATAGTACCACTTGCTTTTCTACTATCGCTTCCTTTAAAGATAATTTCCGGACACGTTAGTGCAAACACTCTGCATAGTAAAACCTCATTAAACGAAGGCAATACGACTGGGGGGAATGTTCAACAAAACCGGAAATATCACAAAACCAATGACAACAGCCTAGGACGTACACGGAAAGAACGCTGGAACCTTGAGAAGTATGCAGTACCCTGGGAAGTGTTGCCAGTGTGGCATAATGGGAAGCGCACGTGAAAAGCAATGAAGGGGAGTTGGTTGGAATCCTGCCCCTGTCTGGATCTCCCGACGACTGCCATATTTCAATCTCGAAAACAGCTGTTTTCTTCTGGTGCACGTAATGTGCGATAAGATAAGGCTTTATTAGGCAGTTTTAGAACAGGACATCGCATTGGACTATCAAGGAAGTCGTCACAGCACAGTGCTTTACGCAGTGCGCAGTGACGATTGCTTCTTACTTTGAGAGCGCCTGGTTACCATTACCGTAGCATCACCTATGTACTTTCGAACGATGGCGCATAGAAGGAAGCACGCGGTGTCAAAGACGTGTCGAATCTACGTGGTTCCCCGTTAAAAAAAAAAAAAAGTACACCGACGTCGACACCGAGAATGCGAACATTATGCGCTATACGTTTTAGTGTCCTTATGATGTGCTAAACATTACTCATATTTCATTGCAATCGGAAACCCTGATCAGCAGACCGAGATCACCGTGCTTTCTACAGCAACGACTGTTACAATATACAATAGTTTTTTAGTTGACTATATCATTCGGCCTAGCTCTACGTCGGCTGAACAATGTTGTGGGAACGGAGGGTGGTTGGAAAAGTTACGTCGTCAATGACGTAGTGGTATTCTGATTCCCGTCACGGATGATACTGCTCCAAAGGGCTGGCCATGGCGCGTTTCTACCCTGTCCGGGAAGAGGCCGGAATTCTCAAAAGTTTTAGTATCGTTCGGGCTCGCAACGCGTGGTATTGGTTGCAACTCTAGTCAAGCCAGTGATCGTAAAAGTCCACCTAATGATCGGCTTTTGAGTGTATTCTCGCAAACAACAACAACAAGTGGGGAGTTTCATCGGCCAGCGACGATACTCTACCCCTTTCTGGCTGTATTGTCCTACGGTGGCTAGAAGCTCTAAAAGTGCTTTCAGGGCACAGCGTTGGCGAACCGGATTTGGCCACGGTCCAAGTCATTTTGACAAACTGGAGCGCGAGAGCTCATAGCTGATTTAGAGGCACTGAAGGCGTGGATCCGTACGGTTGCTAGTGCGGACAATGGAGAAGATATGCACGAGATGTGTTATAGTAATAGTATAGTAATACTGTTTGAAGCTGTCTTTGTTACAGTCCCCTTCACCATAAACGGTCATTTTCGCCACTATCGATCAGTAGGTGCAATAATATCTTTTGGAAGCCTTTCTGAATATGTAGGCCCATACTGGACCATGTGACCAGAGCAACCCAAGAGTCTATGCGGGTACACTCTGGCGGGTTCAGGTGACTGTCCCGAACAGCGTCTGAATTTTTTTTGAGTGTAACTGTTTTGCGTAACCTGTTGAGTGTCTTCGGTGTTGTTTGTAGTTACTCTATTTGGCTGATGGATTTTGCAGCACCCTGTAGGCCTATAGTCAAATAAATAACCAAGAAACTACGTGTCAGCGTCTATTTACCATTACTTGAGTTCCAAGCTACCGCTTGGAAACACAGTAAAGCAGCATAAAGCTGTAATCTAAGAAAATTTATCTGCTCGATATCATGAGCCCTCATTACTCTAACGTCCCGATTTTCGTCCTAGCTGCGGTTATAGCTTTTTAGAAAATTAAAATTGAAGACGTAGGGCAACGCTGTGTCGCAGTCACCACCAACTGCGTGTCGGTCGTCAACTATGGCGCAAAAACTACATTCGATGCGCGCAACACTGAGTCTAAAACAAACGAAGTCGGCTACGCGGTCATCACGAGCAGCACAAGATAGTCTGCAGATATGACACCGTTGCTTGACAGCTTAGAGATTATTTCCCATCAGATGTCGTCCCGAGACATTTTACCGCAATTTTACTCGCAAATTAAATCTATTTAGTGTTCTCTGTCACATATAGCTCGAATAGCTCGGTGTACAAGCAAGATGTTAAAGCAAGCCGTGCGACTCCACCACAAAATCGTCACAAAGGTGGTTGTGTATGTGTAACCTCTCAGCTGTCAGGAACATGTGTACGAAATATCTCTCTCCGGGAAATTGCGCAGTCAGTCAAATGGGAGTTCTTCAGGAACGAATAGTACACACACACACAGAGAAAGACAGACAGGCAGACAAAGGCACAGACAGATACACAGACGATGATGAGATGGGGGCGATGCCGGCAAGCAGGCCGGGCGCATCGTAGGGTAAAAGAGCGATGGACGTCTGCATGCATCACGCGCTGCAAGATCTCGCGTTCCAACGGGTGGACGGGACAGTTCATAAGGAGGTAGTGGAGGTCAGCACGCACATTGCATGTCGCGGTAAGGTCGGACAGAACACGGCCGAGGCGCTGCCTCATAACTGCATGGGGTAAACGGAACATTCAGCTGCATGCGGTGAAGAAGGGATGCGTAATGTCGCGGAAGGCCAGGTGGAGAGAACAGTGAGAGAGACGGGTCTAAGGCTCCACAATAACATACCACACCACTCGTATTTGTTGTGTATATCTTATTGGGCATTTCATGGTAATTACCTCCTTCTTTTTTGTGTGGCCCTCCATGAATGGTGTCGTCTAAGGTCAGGGGCCTCTGCTTTATATCTCTATTACTTCTTGTTACTTGGCTACCAGTGCGGCTACAATGGAAATCACTGTGCGGAACTCAGTCACTTGATGCACAGAAGCACATGGCTTCAACAAGACGCACTTCCATTTCAGAAGCCATCTCTTCAGACACAATATAATTAAAGTGGGGTGGGATATTCTGTCTGCAGCCTCGTGACTAAACATTGATCATAAGGTTCGTATTGTAGTGGCACGAAAAATAATCGCGTTAAATGGTTTGGACGGCGACGCGCTGCCGAAAAAAAATGAATGTAAACTCAGGCATCCAAAACGAAATAAGCGAGTGCAGCTTCCTAATGTACTTCCTGAACCTCTTGGATATCTTCATAGTAAATAGCCATAAAATACATATATAACTCGCGGATGATAAGAGCGGTGATTCCCCGTTTTTTTAGGAATCGATCAATCGATCAATAAGAGCATTCAGCGCGTGCTGAAACATCGGCCTCTCGCATTCGTACTCCGCCTATGCCTGTTTAGCGCGCCCCTTGAAGCTGAAACTGTTCTTTAAAGGGGCTGCCACATCCGTCCAGGTTGAATCCGAAACTATAACGCCGTATTTTTTTTTTATTCCTCGACAGTAACGTCAAAAGTTCGACGCCAAAGAGCGTAGTAGTTTCCGTGCGATTTGATGCAATGCAAGAACAGGCGTTGAGAATATGCTGAGTTTGTGCTATCTGGACATCACACAAAAACGTCACACGTCAGGGCGGTAGGCAGAAAATGTTTCGGGGAGGGGGGGGGGTGTCTATGGGGACTTTACAAGGGAGATGAGGATTTCCCCCGTGTTTCCCTCTCCCAATTGCACAACGAAAGGTACAATTCCGGGGAGGGTTTGAACCCCCTAAACCACCCCCTGGCCAGTGATGGGCAAAGTACCTCAAAATTATACTTAAAGTAAAGTACCAAGTACCTGGTGTCATTAGTACTTCAAGTACAGTACAAAGTACCCAATTCCAAATGTACTTCAAGTAAAGTACAAAGTACTAGGCAAAGTACTTCAAGTACTCATCAAATACATCGCCAATTCAATTTGTATCACTTTCCATATCACTGTTTAGTATCTGTGTCTTGCTCTTTTGGGAAAACTTTAGTGAGCATCCTTGACAAATGCTCTGAAACCATAAAGACCTAGGCTAAGTGCTAATCAGATGTTATAATTTGCAGTTACATGTAGAGAGACAATCAGTCAGCTGTGCTGTGACTATGCAAAATAGTATTATACCCTGACTAAAGCATGCACTACACCTGGGAGTGCGGGACAAACCCGAAGGGTCCACGTAGAGCGGCATAATTACGGGATACTACCAGTGGCGTAGCCAGACTTCCAAGGTAGGGGGGGCTCGATACGAAAACTCGCCCTATTACCCCCCCCCCCCCCCCCGCTGATCCTGAGTGCGACAACACACACATAGTTGTGCACAGCGCAAAATGCGGATGAAACAAACAAAAAATTTTCTTCGAACGTTCAGAATAGGATTACATGTAGGCTGTCATGACCAATGAGGCGGTGACACAAGGTTGGAAGTAGTTTGAAAACAATTCAAGAGTGTTGCTTAGATACACGCGCCATGAACTGCAAGAACTTTCGCGGTCGTCACACTGCCCCCCCCCCTCCATATATTATTTGCTTGTCGCGTTTGCACGATTTGCGTGGGTCGGTCCGTGGCAAGTAAAGGGGGGCTCGAGCCCCCCTAGCCCCCCCCCCCCCCGTGGCTACGCCACTGGATACTACCGACGGACAAGTGATGCGATAAATGTCGTAGTAGTGTCGCTGCACGCTATGAACATTTAGGAGAAGCAATTACGCTTCAGTTAAGCTACTATTAAAGTACACGATTAAGATCTTCGGCGAACTGCGGCTAGCTAGTATGGGATAATTGTTTGTCTCAGTTGATTCCCCTCACCCACACTTCCGGAACCGCGCGAAATGACGTCAATATCACTTATTTTCTTTCCTTCTGGTTGGAGACAATCTTCTGCCCCGCGCCCCCATTGGTGTCCCTGGCCTACGTCATCATGGTGTTACTGTCGGTGGGGCTTCCTTAACTCCAGTACTTAACTTTAAAACCGGTTTATTTAACATGAAAGCTGTTTTCCGAAGATAAATTCAGCCAAGTTCGACGACTTGCGCCGGTGGTCTACGGTGTTATCGCAGCATACAAATCTGCCGAAACAGAGGGCAACAACATCATCATCCAGTGGATCCCAGGGCACTGCGGTATCAGTGGAAATGAGAAGGCGGACCAGGTTGCTCGAATTGCTCACCATAAAAAAAAAAACTACTCATAAAGTCTACTTCACGCAAATCTGACGCAAAGTACTGGCTTGCCTCCTTACATTATCGCCTCTCTAAAACCATGTGGACAGGTGACGTCATGAACCAATCGTTCCTGCACCTACTGCCTCCCATCCAAGATGCGAAGGCCGTTAGAGTCCGTCACCCGTCGCCTGCGCTCAACGTCCCGTACGCAGCAGCATTCCTTCATAAGATAGGTGTCGTTGGATCGTCGAACTGTGCAGGTTGCGGGACTGTGGAGAACACGGAGCACGTGCTGGTCACCTGCCGACGCTTCGACACTAGTCGACGAACACTGAAGAACGCCCTTGCGAAACTTGACAACCGACATTTTAGTGCTGAGAAGGTACTGGGGAGCTGGCAAAGGCAGCACCAGCAACAACGCTGTGTGCACTGACGAACTACCACAAGGACGTACGTGCGGAAATAATCTTTTAGATTATTCAGTGCTTGCTTTCACACGTCAAGCGAAGTGAAAGTTTAAATCCTGCCACAATTTAAATCTGAATGAAATGGAATCCCACTTTAAACCGCATTTATCATATCCATCGCCAAATCCAGAAGGCTGGCAACACTTTTAAAAAATCCTCTAAGAACAAGCCCAGCTAGCCAATCTAAATACTGATACTTCCACAGAAGTATAACGCAATAAAATTTTGAATCCTTTATTAGATGCACTATTCATTCTGAAGCTAAATTTGCTTGCAAAATGAAGTTTATATCTAAATTCTTTGGAATTTTTCCCATATTGATTTTGATTTGATTTGCTGCATCCTTTGAATAAACCTCCAATTTGTTTGATCAAATTCACATCCTTCATGTAGACTGATATACATATTATACTGTGAAGCCAATGTACATCTCATTGCTTAGTCGGCCACTGAAATCGCACTTCATTAACGGACGAACGTTTATCAGCCTTACATACGACATTTGTATCGTACTTAAATGCTTCGTGTTTCTTCCTTTAGGGCTATCATGAACCAGCCAGAGGAGCGGGGCACAAAACAAGCCAGGCAGACACATTCAAGAAAGACACTTAAGGTTATTGAGCTGTTGCGTCAAACGAAGTGAGCCTTCCAACAATACCAACTTGTTAAATAAATATTTTTATAAAGCACAGTTCCTGCACCTGTTGTGTTGGTGACAAGTAATCTGAGCAGCGATTGTTACATTGTGGATGTATTCAAGTATGTTTTCCAGCTTAGAAGAGACGTATCACCACTCAAGAGCTCAAGTACATCGTACCGTATATCGGTCAGAGGCTGCGATGCCCTTGTTCTATTTGTCTACACATCTTTGTTCCTGTGAAGCATTTATATGGGGTCTCCGTTAGTACAATTGGGTATAGGTTGAATAGCAGTACCACTCGTGTATAACGAATGTGCCTCGTACAGGAGCTAGTGCAAACGCGTGGAGCTGTAGAAAAAAGCTGGCACCCTTCATTATAAAGGAACAACCACTAGTAAAAAAACGGCGCACCTTAACATTTTATAACGGAGCATGTGCAGTAAAGAAACAGTTCGCCGTACACCGTAGAACGGAAAAATCTCTGCAAATACGGCATCGGTAAAAATGTCCGTTTTTCTACGGCGCTTTCGTAACCTCTTGCAACGGAGCATTTGTTCATAAAGAAACTGTGCTCCGTTGATCAGAAAACGGACAAATGTATGGCAATATCATATCGAGTAAAATTCCCGTTTTTCTACAGATTTGTTTTAACAGTGTACCTTACACTGAATAGAAATTGGCCCCTATATTACTTGATCGTCATCAACATCATTCGGGTTTCCTGAACGCCAGTTAACGTCCACAGGATCTCAGGCATCTCGAGTACCACTTGCAGTACTGACAATTTGTTCGCCTATAAATCACTGCCAAAAAGCCGGAGTTACTCAATGCGACACTCGTTTTCCTAGCACAGAACTTTCCACGCATGATACCGTTATTACTCCTGATTTGTGAAAAGTGCAGTGAACGCACCCTTTTGTGACGGTTAACAGAACTGCGTGAGTGTCACAAAACGCCATACGGGCCTCCCGTTTTCGACAAATCAAGAGGGAGAACGTTGCCACTGCGGTTATGAGATGTTATCCAGCGCGTTCTCGCCCGATTGATAGTGAAGATCTCCGCCGCGTGAGCTAGCCGCGTCAAGTTCGGGAGCCCACGGAGCGCGGTGCTTTTTACAATACGGGATATCTCCTTTTGCGAAGTGTGCCGCTCCCGCGCTCCCCACCAGTCGTAGTGCCTCCTCGCGCTCTCCACCCTCCTCTCCGGTTGCACCCATCTCCACCTTAATGGCTCTTTTTAAAGTTACAGGCACACGGATCGGAAGACGGCTGTATGCCGGAAAATAAGATTCAGTGACACCCAGAGGACTATTCAGTTACATTCCACACACAACGTGCACGCGTCTTGTGCACTCCCAAAGCTGTCTTAGTAGAGGCTCCGGAACGAGCCGGACAGAGTGGACGGAGCACACACTCTGCAGAGCCGCTACTTAACGCGCCCCACTTGTTTATCCAGGCGAGTACCGAACGCCCCGTAAATGTCCCGCAAACAGCAATGTCGAGGAATGCGAACAGGCAGCATACGGCGTTGGAATCAGCAGACAAAGTTGAGCATCACAGATACATTTCCAACTGTGTACTTTGTGCGGTACTTCAAGTACTTTTGCCTCGTACTTTCCCATCAGGTACTCAAGTAAATAACTCAAGCCAGAAAAATGGAAAACATTCGTAAGTTTTGTGTCTAGCGGCAGTATTTTTGAACGAGAGTGTGGAGTGCTCTCCTGTTTTTTCATAGTATACCGAGAGATGCAAGGAGAAATAAATAAGAAAAAAAAAATATTCTGTCCACTAGTACAGCTGGTTGCCTGAGCAACTATTAGCGGAAATTGTGTAGTCTGTTACAGTTCAAAATCATGGACAAGCACTACCTAGCTAGGCTTCAGAACAGGCACTAAAAAAAAAAGATGTTTACATTGGCATTTAGCCGACGTAAGCAACGCGTTGGTAAGCACAAATTCGCAACACAAGCTCTTCCTTAGTCCCGTTCTTTCCGCGCACATACATTCCAACACATCATCCAAGTTCTTCCTCTTCAAGATGTATACCAGCTTGCTCACATTGCTGCCTTAACATCTACCGGGATGATGGATATTCAATGACTCGCTGGATTTGTCCTGCATGTGCCCCAGCGATTCCGACATTTTACACTCAAGCGCTAACCGCATACGACGAATTCTCGACGGAAAAACGGCCACCGTCACCGTTTTTCCGGTGAGCCGACGCGAGCAATGGGAACTTCACCGATTTCTCGACGACAGCGGTGGACAGAAAAAATCGGCGAAGAGCGGAAGCGGCCGCTCGACGGCAGCCAATAGAATCGCTCCACGCGCTGTCGTTCCACGAGCGGATATGCCGGACCAGTGGCGGGCAATTCGGATGCCCGTATGGCTAACCTGGAAAGTGGGAAGGATGCTGTCGTCCGCTCGCTGCTGTCTGAGGGCGCTTTTGTAGCGCTTGCTTCGAGAGTATGCATTGACCGCAAGAACTATTCTGTGTGTCACTATAACTTTTCTATGTGTAGCAAAATATTTGTCAGTTAATTTGAAGTCAAACTTTAACACGGACTAACGAAACGCCCGCTAGGAAAGCCACCGTCCACCGCAGTGGAAATCTGTGCATGCGGTTCAACCCGCCGTTTTTCCGTCGAGTTGTCGTGCCGGTGGGGAAGTTGGCCGTTTTTTCGTCGAGAAATCGTCGTATGCGGTTACCGCTTTACTTGGTCGAAACTTTTCAGCTATATGTTGAGCTCCGTCATAATCTCTGTTCATCATCTCATCATTTGTTTGTACTTTCTGTGTGTAAGCGTACTAGTGTAGCAAGTACGACGTCATCGAAACTCACATCCCCATTTTTTTCTTTACTACATCACTATCACTGCCCTCACTCAGTTACAATGTACTCGGCGAGTACTTAAAGGAACAATTCCCAGTACTTTTTGTACTTTACTTTAAGTATACTATATATTTAAAAATCGGTGCTTTGTGCTATACTTCAAGTATCACCGACGCCCAGGTACTCTGTACCTTCCTTTAAGTGCAATTTTGGAGACTTTGCCCACCACTGCGGCTGTGTTTTCAGGTACGGCCAGAGTACTGACCAATAGTTATTTCAGGGCAATGGCGGCAGATGTGTGTAAGCACACTACAATAGCCGCGGTTACATGAGCCCGACTGAAACGGTTCGAGTTGACATACTGTACTTCCTCACATCAACCCTCCTTACCCTCTCTGAACAGACCTTCATAGCATAGTAGGGTTATCGCTTCTGATTTGAAGAGAGACAGGGGGGCGTACGCCTTGACTGTAGTCCCGAGGACACCCACTTCTGTGTGGCCAACAACGACTAGCCGATCTTGCTGTTACCCCCCCCCCCCGCTCCTGTAGCAAATATCATATATCTAAATTACTACAAAAAGGCGTACGCCCCAATGCTCTTCGAATCAGAAGCGATAACCCTATCATACGTCGCAATGGTTGGCGGACAACGTGCTGTGCGATTGATGTTCTGTTTTTAGAAAGTGTTCGCGTAAACGCGGCTAATACATGCTTACCCCATGTACGATCGACCAGTCGCAATCGCCGTTAGAAATCAACCATATATTCTCGATGGAGTGGTGATGTATTTGTCAGATACCTAGCCTGTGTCTCTCTTCTGCGACAGCACTTTACTGGATGAATCGTGAAACATGGTTACGCCTGTTTGAAGACGGTGTTGAGTGGCTTCGGAAACAGGCGTGTCTAGAGCATTCTGCGCATACGAACAAATCAATTCGCAAAACAATATCCGCAGAAAATATCTCCATTTATGTCTTGGATAGCGTTACAGGAGATTGCCTTTCACATTTTCTCAGTGACGATGATCGGAGAGTCGCAAAATGAAGTCTTTTGCATTTATTACCTTTCTGGTGACGTTGCAAGTCATTCTCTCGCAACAGCCATGGGAGAAGTTCACTACATCTGCCTGGTTCATCGACTACATGAACAAGCATTTCGGCGACGACTCCCAAATATGCAGCTCAGCACAGCTGAGTCTTCTCCCGTCTCACGCAGTTACTCCGTCACCAGATCGTCGTCACTGTCCAGGAATCACTTTTAGTGCTCGCGAAACGTTGCACCGGAAATCGTCACTCTTGAAGTGTTCCTGGACAGTGACGACGATCTGGTGACGGAGGAACTGCGTCAGACGGGAGAAGACCCAGCTGTGCTGAGCTGCACATTTGGGATTCATTAACATTTAAGTGATTAAGAGGCGACTGTCGCCGCCGAAATGCTTGTTCATGTAGTCGATGAACCAGGCAGATGTAGTGAACTTCTCCCATGGCTGTTGCGAGAGAATGACTTGCAACGTCACCAGAAAGGTAATAAATGCAAAAGACTTCATTTTGCGACTCTCCGATCATCGTTACTGGGAAAATGTGAAAGACAATCTGGCTGTAACGCTGTCCAAGATATCAGCGGAGATATTTTCTGCGCACATTGTTTTGCGAATTGATGTGTTCGCGTGCGCAGCATGTTGCAGACACGCCTGCTTTCTGAGTTGTTTGTTGTCTTGAGAGCCTTGTGTTGTCTGAGCCTTGTTTGAGAGTTGTCTTCAAAGAGGCGTACCCATGTTTCACGATTCATCGAGTAGAGTGCTGTCGTGGAGGGCAGATAGCGGCCCGGTATCCAACAAATAGATCATGCCTCTATTGAGATTATAGGGTTGATGTCTAACGACGAATGCGACTGATCAATTTGGTGGATGCGCTTATACTGTAGTGTGTTATCACAAGTTTTCCAAAATGACCCTGAAAGAAATATTGGGCAAACCTGACAAACCTGCCGTTAGGGTCTGTAGCCACATATGTGGTACGCACGTGCGTGCAGAAACTGCCTGCGGGTTGGCGCTGTACGACAGGAAAGAGTGCTTGTCGCCCATAGCAACCACTATCGCTTGCGATTTTAGCGGCTCTCAAGACGCTCATAAGGCGATGCCTCATTACTGGGGTAAGGCAACGTTCAGCTGCACGCGGAAGCGGTAAAGCAGGGATGCGTAGTCTCACGG